>NW_026020422.1:703195-793257 GCF_900185275.1 Solanum verrucosum
AATTCATTTCATGAAGTCAATAGGCAATTCATACTCAATGCACAACAACATGAGGAAAATCAATCATATAAACTCATTTTCTTTCTAAACATAAATTTCTCATGAACATGCAGAACATAGGGAAATCATGGACAACTCATATAACACGCATGACTCCCAAAACAAGGAAAACTCAAGAGGAACTCATTACCTCAAGCTAGAATAGGAGTAGAAGGAAAAAGATGAGGATAGCGGGATATCAGATCGGTCTCGACCTCCCAAGTAGCACCCTCAACTAGTTGATTCCTCCATAAGACCTTCACGAAAGTTATTTTCTTGTTTCTCAATTTCTTAACTTGTCGGTCTAGAATCTTTACCGAAACTTCCTCATACGAAAGACTTTTATAAACCCCCAACCCTTCTAAGGGGATTATGTATGTCGGATCTCTAATACACTTCTTAAGCATAGAGACATGAAACACTGGATGTACCGAAACCAACTTACTTGGCAAATCTAACTCATATGCAACTTTACCAACACGTTTCAAAATTTGGTATGGGCCTACATACCGGGGACTAAGTTTTCCCTTCTTGCCAAATATCATCACACTCTTCATGGGTGAGATTTTCAAATAGACCCAATTGTTTACCTCAAATTCTAGATCCCTTCTCCTCACATCGGCATAGGACTTTTGCCGACTTTGAGCTATTCTCAACCTCTCTCTAATGAGTTGGATTTTCTCAATAGCCTCAAGAACCAATTCGGGACCTATCAAAGCAACTTCCCCCACCTCGAACCAACCTATAGGAGACCTACACCTCCTACCATACAAGGCCTCAAATGGAGCTTACCAATACTTGAGTGATAACTATTATTGTAGGCAAACTCTACCAATGGCAAATGATCATCCCAATTACCCTTAAAGTCAATTACACAAGCCCTTAACATATCTTCCAAAGTTTGGATGGTACGCTCCGCTTGCCCATTAGTTTGGGGATGAAAAGTCGTGCTAAGCTTAACCTTGGCGCCAAGACCCTTTTGGAAAGACCTCCAAAAGTGAGAAGTGAATTGAGGGCCACAATCAGAAATAATGGATAAAGGCATTCCATGCAACTTCACCATTTCTCTTATATACAACTTAGCATAGTCCTCCGCCGAATAGGAAACCTTGACAGGAATAAAGTGAGTCGATTTTGTCATCTGATCTACAATAACCCAAATAGAGTCATGTTTTCTCTAGGTGCGAGGCAAACCAACAATAAAGTCCATGTTCACCTCTTCCCACTTCTAAGTAGAAATATGTATATCTTGGGATAAACCTCCCGGTCTTTGATGCTCAACCTTAACTTGTTGACAATTAATACACTTAGCCATAAATTTTGCGATATTTTTCTTCATTCCATTCCACCAATAGACCTCCCGCAAGTCGCGATGCATCTGGGTGTCTCCCGGGTGAATGGAATACCGAGAACTATGGGATTCCATCAAGATTTTCTCTCTCAAGTCGTCAACATTAGGATCACACAAACGGCCTTGGTATCTAAGTACACCATCTCCCCCTTGGGAAAAAACCTCAACGGATTTCTTAAGTACCACCTATTTCAATTCAACCAAAATAGGATCAAGGCCTTGCTTAGATTTCACATCCGCCACAAAAAATGATTCGGACCCATTGTGAACCATAACATCACCCTTGGTGGAGTCCACTAATTAAACACCTAACTAGGACAACCTTTGAACATCTCGAACCAACTCTTTCTTATCATTTTCGATATGAGCAATACTACCCATAGACAACCGACTAAGAGCATCTGCCACCACATTTGCCTTACCGGGGTGATAAAGAACACTCATGTCATAATCCTTCAATAATTCAAGCCACCTCCTTTGGTGAAGATTCAAATCATTTTGACTAAACACGTATTGTAAACTCTTGTGATCGGTAAACACATCAACTTGAACCCTATATAAATAATGCCTCCAAATCTTTTACGGCAAAGACAACCGCCGCTAACTCAAGGTCATAGGTAGAATAATTCTTCTCATGGACTTTACGTTTCCTTGAAGCATAGGCAATCACTTTACCATTTTGCATGAGCATACATCCCAACCCAACTCTAGAAGCATCAGAATACACTGTGAAACTATCCGTACCTTTCGGTAAAGTCAACACCGAAGGGGAAGTAAGTCTATCCTTCAACTCTTCAAAACTTTTCTCACAAACTTCCGACCAAATGAACTTAGCCTTCTTTTGAGTCAAAGTCGTCATCAGAGAGGCAATAGAAGAAAATCCCTCAACAAGCCTTCTATAATAACCAAAAAAAACCAAGAAGCTTCTAATGTCCGAATGAGTTAGAGGTCTTGGCCAACTCTTAACCGCATTTATCTTCTTAGGACCTACCTCAATACCCTTACTTGACTCAATATGCCCAAGGAATGCTATGGACCTTAATCAAAATTCACACTTGCTAAACATTATGATAAGTTGATCATGGTCCTTAAGAACTTGCAATACAATCCTCAAATGATCAACATACTCATTTTCACTCCTTGAATAGATCAAACTGTCATCAATGAACACAATCAAGAACATGTCAAGGTATTGTCTAAACACCCTATTCATTAAGTCCATAAATGTCGCCGAAGCATAAGTCAACCCAAACGACATTACCAAAAACTCATAATGACCATACCAAGTTTTAAAAGTCGTCCTGGGAATATTCTCACCTCTCACCCTTAATTGGTGATAACCCGACCTAAGGTCAATATTTGAGAAAACTTGCCCTTTGTAGTTGGTCAAACAAATCATCTATCCTTGGAAGAGGATACTTGTTCTTAATGGTCACTTTGTTCAACTGACGATAATCGATGCACATACGAAGAGACCCATCTTTCTTTCTAACAAACAACATGAGAGCACCCCATGGTGAGATACTCGGTCGGATGAAGCTCTTATCCAACAAGTCTTTCAACTCCTTTAACTCAGTGGGGGCCATTCTATAAGGAGGAATTGAGATAGGTTGCGTATCTGGGAGAATGTCAATACTGAAGTCTATTTCCCACTGGGGAAGAATACCGGCTAGATCATCTGGGAACACTCCAGAAACTCATTTACAATGGGGAACGACTCAAGAGTAGGGGTTTCAAAATCTATATCCCTCACCCTAACAAGATGGTAAATGCAACCCTTAAAGATCATCTTTCTAGCTTTAAAACATGAGACGAACTGACCCTTAGGCATAGAATTTTCCCCCTTCTACTCAAGGACAGGCTCATTTGGGAACTGAAACTTGACTACACGAGTTCTACAGTCAATCGTCGCATAACAAGAGTGCATCCAATCCATACCAAGAATAACATCAAAATCTAACATGTCAAGCTCTACCAAATCAACAAGGGTAACCTTATGAGATAGGGAAACATGGCATCTTCTATAAACCCTCTTAGCCACCACAGAATCAACAACAAGAGTAGAGACAAAAAAAGGTTCTAACAACACATCAGGGAGCATATAAAATTGTATTGCCACTTATCGCATCACAAAGGACAAAGTAGCACCGGGATCTAACAAAACATACACAACTATATGGAAAACTTTTAACATATTGGCGACCACATCCAAAGAATTCTCTTGTTCACCTTGGTTTTAGAGAGCATAGAAGCGGTTTTGCTTGGGAGCATTGGAATTTGAACCACTAGGAGGAGCTTGCATGCCCTCTCTTCATTTAACCTTAAGCATCAGGCAATATCTCATTTTGTGACCACTCTTTTCACAACCAAAGAAACCATCCGTGCCGGCTAGGCACTTACCATCATGTTTCTACCCACACTTCACACAAGTAAGCCTAATTACAGAAGATCTACTACCATTACCCCCTTGGGATTTAAGGTTCGTCACCTTATCTCTAACAACAAGTAAGTTTGCGATAAAGTAGCAATTAGCACATAAACCCCCTCCCCTTGGACGATCCCCAAGATTATTTCATATATATAGAGAGTGTTACTAAAAAAATTATTACAACACCAGATAAAATAATACAAATATTATAAACACGAATGAAAACTAGATCCCATCTGAAAGACCCATCCCTGGCGACTCTTCGAACTTAAAACCAAGTCTGAACCTGCTAAAGTGAGATACAGAAAAATATATGGCATACAATAATGTAATATAACAAAACAATAACACTAATTACGGGCAGATTCAACATATGCACATGTTCATTTTATACATATTCGACAAAACAAGCATTTAGACAAGTAAAGCATAACGGCAAATATAATATCACACACAGCGAGGAGAGAACGAAAACTGACCCGGATGTTCCCTTTTTATTTCATTTTTCAAACACACAACAACATTCGTAATAAGATAATACAAGACAAAAATTAAAGTAATAAAGAAGAGCTAACCAATTATGCAGAAAGTTTTATCAGCAATGAAGTATTTTAGCAAAATATCCAAACCGAATCCGCTACACAACAACACAGCAAAGCGAGAGCAGTTCAATGCTTTAGACTTCTTTTCTTTTAAACCGTAAAGTATTTTTTTCTTTTTAGTGTTAAGAGTGTGTCCGAATCTAAACCGTGTGATGGTTCTAGTCCTCTTTTATAATGAGACAAAGGGCCATTTTATATAATAGAAGAATAGAGCACTCAAAGGAAAACAATAAATTAAGGAGTCAATTATAATCTATTTCCTTAAACAACCGGGAACCGAATCAAATTCTATATAATTTATTTTATTTTATTTTTTTACCAAATATTAAAGCAAGTGAGAATCTACATATTAAATGAAAAAAATGCTAATATTCTTTAATATTCACAAGCAACTTATTACCATATAATTAGACAAATCAGAAACGGGCAAGAGACAATTATGGAAATAAAATCAATTTACTAGATCAAGCAAAGAATCAATTCAATTTAAACAAATTACATTACCTTAAAGAAAGCCATAAATCATGGTTCAAGCAACTAGAGTTATTGACCATTTCAAATAATCAATTATATGCGAGAAAACATTAACAGATTAGCATAATTAGGATATTAGCATAATTAGGAGAAATCGAAGCAACATTTAATCGGTTAATTATGCATTACCAATTTCAATAGTCATATTATGATCCATTTGAAGGCTTAAATCATATTACACCATATCATTATCAAGCTAACAAACAAGTCCGCAAGAACAAGAGAAATCATAACTAGTACGGTTCACATTTAAAATGGAATAACCTTTCATAAAGTGAGCATGCATAACAACATTTATACATCAGAAAATCCATGCCAAATTGAGAATGAAAAGAAGAACAAAAATTATTAAAAAATGAGAAAATAATTTTAAGGAACTATACCTGGACGGATCCGTTAGAGATCCATCTTTGAAACCAACTCAAAATTTCAAAAGCTCCAACGGAGCTCGCTTGTTCGGAGCTTATTGTTGCTATTTTCCGGCGTCATTGACCTCACATGGCCGCTGGTTCTCGCCGACAAGAGAAGAGAAGCGAGACGGCGCTGGCTCTACCTTCTCGCCGGCGGTTGCTGCTTCCTTGCTGCTCGTTGTTGTTGCTGTTTGTGCCGACTGGAGCTGCTGCCAGCGATGGAGGCTTGTTGGTGGTTCTCACCAGTTGCTGGAGTTGTTGTCGTTTGAATCTTGCTGTTGTCGCCAGAAAAAAAGGAGACCGATGCTGGCCTGCTGCTTGGAGCAGCTTCATTGCTGTTGTCCGGTTGCTTCACTGGTTGGAGCTGTTGTATGTGCTCGCCTGAATGTTGTATTTTCGCTGACTGCTTGCTGCTGGTGGTCCTGTGAAGAGAGGAGAGAAAAGAGAAGAAGGGAGGAGAAGAGAGGAGAGGCGGATTCAAAGAGAAAGAAGAAGAATGAAGAATTAGGTTAAGGTTTGGGGGTATTTTGATTAAAATAAGAAAGTTAGGATCTTAAATCAGGACCATTGAATCATTTTGAGATGAGAGGCTGAGATTTAAACGGAATGAGATGGATGGTCAAGATTTAAAGGAGGGATCTTAAATCAGATTGGATTGGATTTGAAATGGTCAAAATTGAAATAAAATTGGCTAGAATTGCAATGAAAGGGTGGATATTATTGAAACAAAATTGAAATTGATTAGGCTAGAATTGAAAGGAATTAGAATAAAATAGGTTACAATTTAAATGATTTTGGGGGAAATTAAAGAAATGCTATCTAATTAAAATACTACAAATATTATAACATTTTATATAATCACTTAAATTTTAAAAACAAATGAATTATTTCGAGGTTTACTAATAATTTAAAAATATTTTAATAGCATTTACAATAATTTTTATAAAGCATGCATACTAAATAATTTTTTTTATACGAAATTGATTAAAATTTTAAACTCGACATATTTTAATAATACGTATTTAATCGGATAGCATTTTCGAAATTGCTAAAGGTCGGTCAAAATTGGGTGTCAACAGCTGCCCGTTGGTTGCTTTAGAATGAAAGATGAATTGTCGGGCAACCAACGTTGACTTAGTAGCCGATTTTGTCGGACCGACGAAAGATGTCAGCGGGATCAATTGAAGTTATAAAGTTACAAAGGGGTACGACCGAGACTTTGGTGTTAAGTCGCCTACATATCTCTGGTTATATGAGAATCAGGTCGTGTGTAGTTCTAGATATATGAGCAAACAAAGCTCCTAAAAATTGAAAGAGTGGTACGGTATTCGAACGGGAACGATATTGGCTTGAACGGATTGGATTAGAGTAGCGAGAAGGCATGACAGAGAGATTTCTGGTTTAAGAGCGAAGGATCTGATGAAGAGGAGGTAATATGAGTAGCCAAGAATTAGATGAAAAACGGTAATAGGAGTAGCTAAGAATTTGATAGGGCCTTTGTTGCGATAGATGTAAGCACGATAATTGTAGCCGAGAGGGAGAAAAATGTCTCACCTGTAAAATGTCAGTCTCTGCAAATCTGTAGCTTGTAATATGACTAAATAAAGTGATTAGAGTAGATATATCAAATAAACGGTAAAAGTAAACATGATGCAATTTCCCATATCGACAATGATGTTTGCCATAAGACTATGAAAATGATGTCTAGGGCCATGATACGCAAAACTTATATCCTCAGGTCATGAAAATGTTGTCTGCGAGCCATGAAAAATGATGCCTTTAGACTATGACACCTTTGGATCATGATAAGCAGAAAGTAAATCCTTAGGCCATGATATGATGTCCGCAGGCCATGAAAGATGTCTTTAGACCATGACGCCTTCGGAACATAAGTAATGAGTAAAGAAAGCGTATTTGTAATTCGGGCATCTGTTGATACTTGTAGCTTGATTTGAGTTTATTCGGGCATATGCATTTCTCGGGCACATGCAATTCGGGCACAATGCAAATCAGGCACAATGCAATCTTCGGGCACATGCAATATCGGGCACAATGTAATTTTCGGGCTCATGCAATATCGGACACAATGTAATTCTCGGGCACATGCAATATCGAGCACAATACAATCTTCGGGCACATGCAATATCAGGCACAATGCGATTCTCGGGCGCATGCAATATCAGACACAATGCAATCTTCGGGCATATGCAATTCTCGGGCACAATGCGATTCTTGGGCACATGCAATATCAGGCACAATGCAATCTTTGGGCACATGCAATATCAGGCACAATGCAATCTTCGGGCTCATACAATATCGGGCACATGCAATTCTCGGGCATAATGCAGTCTCAGGCACATGCAATCTTCGGACATAATGCAATCTCGGGCACGTGCAATAATGTAATCCTCGAGCACAAATGCAATCTCGGGCTCAAATGCGATCTCGGGCACAATGCAATATCGGGCACAAATGTAATCTCGAGCACAATGTAATCTCCGGGCATAATATAGTTTTCAGGATCATGCGATAATTGTTTGAGGGCATAAACCTTCGCCTTTTAGAAGGATTGAGTGTCATTTGTTGACAAATTTAGAATATTGTAGCTTTGACCCTTCGTCCTATTATAAGGAGTAGGTGCAGTTGAAAAGTTGATTTGTCAGACTTGATATAGAGTAGTTTGATCCTTTTGTCTGATTGGAAGGGTAGGGTACCATTGATCGACAATTATCGGGCTCAAAATAGCTTGGTCCTTTTATCTTGTCAGAATGATATGACGCCGTTTATTGGCGATTCGTCAAGCTTAATAGTGGTCAAACGATGTTGGAGCTGTCTTTTGTATCTGTACCTGTTTTTTTCTATATTTCAAGAAAAATTGTGAGTTTAAAAATGGGGGCGGTTGATCTGTCCCAACTAGTGTGCTCCTTTTGGCTTGCCATCCAGACCTTTCCGAGCACTTGCTTTGAAGAAAAATGTAAAATAGAAGGAGAGAGTTTTTGAAAAAGTTTTTGAAAATATTAGTTTGTAAAAAGTAATGTTGAATCTTTGACCATGGCACAGTTTGAGACTTTACAACATCTCAATATCAAATCTGTTATCTGATCTTTGTTGAAAATTGTAGCTTGATTGCTGTTAATTTTTGAGACCCTCTCAAAAAATTTGCCCTAGTCTTGATTTGTGCAAAAAATGCTCGTTTGAAGGAATTTTTAAGACCCTCTCAAAAATTCTGCCCCAATTACTGATTTGTGAAAAAAAAATGCTTTTGATGGAATTTTTGAGTTCCTCTCAAAAATTCTGCCCTAGTATTGTGATTTGCAAGAAGATGTCCTTTTGATGGAATTTTTGAGACCCTCTCAAAAATTCTGAGGATCAACGAACCAGAAATTGGGTAAGGGTTCAAATTACCTCGAGGGGAAGGTGTTAGGCATCCCTCGAGGTCCACAAATGTGGGTCCCGATCATATCTCATGCAATTTATATAGGGGTTACAAGTAGCAAATAAGGTCACGTCATTAATTATTTGGTTAAATTAATTTAAGCATGCGTGCTAGGTGATAACTAACATTTAACAATTAAGATCAATTTATTTATTTATTTTATTTATTAAGTATACAAAACTAGGTGATAACATAATACTAAATTAGTTATCAAGTGATTTAAAAAAAGACAGAAATATTATTGCAAGAGAGTGATTTAATAACTATGTTTTAAATGGTAGACAAATTTAATGTCGCAGTTAACATGCAGGAGAAGACATTGATTTATTTTAAGTAGAAATTACTTATTTTAGATAGAGAATATTCATAACAGACTAAAAAAAACATATTGAAAATTTATGAGAAGCCTATAAATATGCTAATTAAGTGATTAACATGCTGAAATTTTATTAGCAACCTAATATAAATTTATTAACTGGCAGGCTTAAGTTACTAAAACATGTAGAAATTATTCAAACTAACTAGTTAACATCATCGATTTTATTGTTTTAGTCCTATAGGCATGACTTCTAGATAACAAATGAGAAGTCACTTGAAACCTATATGCATAATTTCTACACCCAAATAATATATTAAGAATTATGTAACTCCTATAGGCATGGTATCTAAGTGTGCACAAGTTGAGATTTATTTTATTAGGCATGTATTAGAACTATTTAAACCTATATGCATAAATACTACACTCAAATAATATGCTTTAAAATTATTTAAATCCCTATTGACATATTTTCTAAAATGGCAGAATTATTGTAAAAATAAATTAAGACAATAATCACACGTTATTCATTTATTATATGTAAGGAGCTTGGTTTAAGTTAATGAAGCAAGGAGCAGTCATACATTATTTTTATTTATTATTAGTGATGAAGAAAGCGACCATATAAATCAACTAAAGAAAGGTATTTAATTACATAGTTTTTACACTAAAATTAGGCAAGCTTTAACTAGGTGATTGGTGACAAGTAATTGATTTTATTTTAGACAGATCTTGAGTGCAAATATGAGAATGGGAATGATCAAACAGAACACACTCCTATAGGCATGCTTTCTAACAACAAATAAGTTTGCGATAAAGTAACAATTAGCACGTAAACCCCCTCCCCTTGGACGACCCCCAAGATTATTTCATATATATAGAGAGTGTTACTAAAAAAATTATTACAACACCAAATAAAATAATACAAATATTATAAACACGAATGAAAACTAGATCCCATCTGAAAGACCCATCCCTGGCGACTCTTCGAACTTGAAACCAAGTCCGAACCTGCTAAAGTGAGATACAGACAAATATATGGCATACAATAATATAATATAACAAAACAATAACACTAATTACGGGCAGATTCAACATATGCACATGTTCATTTTATACATATTCGGCAAAACAAGCATTTAGACAAGTAAAGCATAACGACAAATATAATATCACACAAAGTGAGGAGAGAGCGAAAACTGACCCGGATGTTCCCTTTTTATTTTATTTTTCAAACACACAACAACATTCGTAATAAAATAATACTAGACGAAATTTAAACTAATGAAGAAGAGCTAACCGATTATGCAGAAAGTTTTATCAGCAATGAAATATTTTAGCAAAATATCCAAACCGAATTAGCTACACAGCAACACAGCAAAGCGAGAGCAGTTCAATGCTTTAGACTTCTTTTCTTTTAAACCGTAAAGTATTTTTTTCTTTTTAGTGTTAAGAGTGTGTCCGAGTCTCAACCCTGTGATGGTTCTAGCCCTCTTTTATAATGAGACAAAGGGCCATTTTATATAATAGAAGAATAGAGCACTCAAAGGAAAACAATAAATTAAGGAGTCAATTATAATCTATTTCCTTAAACAACCGGGAACCGAATCAAATTCTATATAATTTATTTTATTTTATTTTTTTACCAAATATAAAAGCAAGTGAGAATCTGCATACTAAATAAAAAAAATGCTAATATTCTTTAATATTTACAAGCAATTTATTACCATATAATCAGACAAATCAGAAACGGGCAAGAGACAATTATGAAAATAAAATTAATTTACTAGATCAAGCAAAGAATTAATTCAATTTAAACAAATTGCATTACCTTAAATAAAGCCATAAATCATGGTTCAAGCAACTAGAGTTATTGACCATTTCAAATAATCAATTATATGCGAGAAAACATTAACAGATTAGCATACTTAGGAGAAATCGAAGCAACATTTAATCGGTTAATTATGCATTACCAATTTCAGCAATCATATTATCATCCATTTGAAGGCTTAAATCATATTACACCATATCATTATCAAGCTAACAAACAAGTCCACAAGAACAAGAGAAATCATAACTAGTACGGTTCACATTTAAAATGGAATAACCTTTCATAAAGTGAGCATGCATAACAACATTTATACATCAGAAAATTCATGCCAAATTGAGAATGAAAAGAAGAACAAAAATTATTAATAGATGAGAAAATAATTTTAAAGAACTATACCTGGACGGATCTGTTAGAGATCCGTCTTTTAAACCAACTCAAAATTTTAAAAGCTCCAACGGAGCTCGCTTGTTTGGAGCTTATTGTTGCTATTTTCCGACGTCACTGACCTCACATGGCCGCTGATTCTCGCCGGAAAGAGAAGAGAAGCGAGGAGGCGCTGGCTCTACCTTCTCGCCAGCGGCTGCTGCTTCCTTGCTGCTCGCTGCTGCTGTTGTTTGCGCCGACTGGAGCTGTTGCCAGCGATGGAGGCTTGCTGGTGGCTCTCGCCAGCTGTTGGAGTTGTTGTCGTTCAGATCTTACTGCTGTCGCCGGAAAAAGAGGAGATCGACGCTGGCCTGCTGGTCGGAGCAGCGTCATTGCTGCTGTCCGGTGGCTTCACTGGTCGGAGTTGCTGCACGTGCTCGCAGCATGTGCTCGCCTGGCTGCTGTATCTTCGTCAACTGCTTGCTGCTGGTGGTCCTGTGAAGAGAGGAGAGATAAGAGAAGAAGAAGGGAGGAGAAGAGAGGAGAGGCGGATTCAAAGAGAAAGAAGAAGAATAAAGAATTAGGTTAAGGTTTGGGGGTATTTTGATTAAAATAGGAAAGTTAGGATCTTAAATCAGGACCATTGAATCGTTTTGAGATGAGAGGCTGAGATTAAACGGAATGAGATGGACGGTCAAGATTTAAAGGAGGGATCTTAAATCAGATTGGATTGGATTTGAAATGGCCAACATTGAAATAAAATTGTCTAGAATTGCAATGAAAGGGTGGATATTATTAAAATAAAATTGAAATTGATTAGGCTAGAATTGAAAGGAGTTAGAATAAAATAGGCTACAATTTAAATGATTTTGATGAAATTAAAGAAATGCTATCTAATTAAAATACTACAAATATTATAACATTTTATATAATCACTTAAATTTTAAAAACACATGAATTATTTCGAGGTTTACTAATAATTAAAAAATATTTTAATAGCATTTACAATAATTTTTATAAAGCATGCATACTAAATATAATTTTATTTTATTTTTTTTAGACAAAATCGATTAAAATCTTAAACTCGACATAATTTAAAAATACGTATTTAATCGGATATCATTTTCAAAATTGGTAAAGGTCGATCAAAATTGGGTGTCAACATATCTTCTACTTCTCTTATCAACAACTCCCGTAAGAAGTGAAAGGATTCTTTCAACTAGATAGACAATGACAACTACCTTGAGAAAAAGAAGATATGACAAATGTAATTTTTTTTTTGTTAGTTGAATCTTGTATTCTTATAGAATGAGCCTTTTTCATTTTTTTTTGTCCTAATACTATATATTGGTTGCCAGCGTTTAGGTACATGTCCCTCCTCCCAGCCCCCCTATTTTGTGTAACTTCTTTTAGAAATCATAAACATGGGAGGGATCAAGTTAAACTCTCCACACCTAATAACTCTAAGTTGTGATGGCGATGGCTTAATATTTTTTTTGAAAAAAAAAGATCAACTAAAGGATTATACAACGTCATTTTCTTTATACTCATGTATCTTGATGGGTTTAGGATTAGAGACTAAATAAGGATAAATATATATATGTGAAATCGTTGAAAACAAGATGCATTATCTAACAAATCAAGAGATTGGGATATAGATAAAATTGGTCGATCCTTAATTAAAGTTATCGAATTTGAGTGTCATAAATAGTAAAATTTCTAGTAGGAATTGCTTTCCGTTTGCATGAAACTTATTTGAATTAATTAAGAACAGAATACACATCAATACAAATACTAATTAAATGGGATTTGATTTAATAAAGAAAAAGAAAAAAAGAAGTAAGGAGATAGGTGATGATTATTGATAAGGTTAGAGTGATGGGCTAATAGTCTTGTGCAACAACAGTGGCTTCACCTCTGTCAAGTTGGTGATAGAAATTCTTAGATCTTTTCTGCATATCCCAATGCCACATCTTAAAAGCACCACCTGCTGCAAATGCCAACACAGATGCAATTACTATTTCCTTGATAAGCATTGGACCTCCAAGCTGGATGTGTTGAATTCTTCCTCCCATTTTCCAATTCTATACCATTAAAACATAACACACAAGTTTAATCAAAATAACGAAAACAAGTTCTATAAGTGATATTCTATCTTTATTATATCCTCTCCACTAAGAGGCGGACCCGCCCCTCTAGGTGAAAATGTACATGCACCCGTTAACTTCAGAAAAAATCATGTATATCTATCTTGAGAAACTAACAGAAAGTAGGATATAATTAACAGTGCATCTATAGCATAAGAGTGTCATTGTGCTACTAGTACAAGCTAGAGGATCCACCCGTGAGGCCTGGGTTTGAATCTAGCCAGAGTGTTTATTTCATTATTCTTAGAGCCATATTTGAGCTAAGGTAATATTGGTACACCCAAAGCCTTCAAATCCTCGGTTCGCCTCTGTCTCCATCCATCCAACCCCGAGCCCCTGTACCTTGACCATTTCATCCCTTGACATGTCCGAGGCCCCCATCCTATCTAAAAAAAATTAAAAAATTGTTTTCCAAGAAAATATTTTTCATGAAGATTATTCTCCTCCATACCAAACACGAATTCCCTAAAATACCCAAAATGTCATCAAGCCCTGATGCCAACTACTAGAAAATCATTTTCACCAGCGAATGAGACCCCATAAAAACTCTAAAAACGGAGAATAAGAAAACGATGTTATACTACTCAGATCCATCATGGAAATAATGTAGGGGTTAAGCTAACTTTTTTCTATGCCTTGTATATGTATCATATAATTTATTAAATATTCGATTATTATTATATATTAACTTGACATCATTATATAGAAATCCATAAACTTCAAACCTCTCAATCCCTAATACTATCATCTATATGAATAATATATTCACTCATATTCAAGCTCTGGATATGGAGAAAATCACCCAAAAATTGGCCGAACAGTGTGTCATCCAAATTTAGTATAAAAAATATCAAGTTGACGTACACGTGTAATGCATGCACTTACGGTGAATCTAGTATATATATGCATGCTTATAAGTAACAAGGTAAACAAATAAAAAGATATTACATGCCATGGACTTGAACTGCGTAAAGAATATGGAAATGGAAAAATTACCTCACTCTAGAAATGTTGAATCAAAGAGAAATACAAATCATGAGGCAAATAGAACTGAGAGAAGCAAATAAAAGAAAAAATATCTACATTTTCGGATCAAATAGTTATTTATTGCCCGTAATAAAATGGTTCAGTTACCATTATTTTCCCAAGATAATTGACTAGGTCCAGTTTAAAATTTCTTAATTGCAAACAAGCTCAAATATCACTAATATAAAGTTAGTACAATAAATAACCTGAAAAATAATGTAGTTTTGTAGAAATATCATTTTTTTTCTTTACCATGAAACGTCTATTTTACAGTTGCACCCTTCTTTGTACATCCATTTTTTTATGATGATATTTTAATTCATTTTCACCATTAATTTTTATCTTTAATTGAAATTGTATCATATTTTTTCTTAATTTTGAAGTGAAGTTTCTTTGGAGACTAAATAAAAAGTTCATTTATAATTTTGTTATAAAATCTATCTACCATTGTTTTTTATATTTAATTATTTTACTTGTACGTATAATATAAGGTTTTAATATTTTTTTCTTTTTTATATTCAACATTAGACACTTAATTATAATTGCCACTTGTAGACAATAAAATTCGCGTCGAGAAAACAACGGAAGATTATAGCAACAATCGTATTTATTATTTGAAAGTGCGAGTGTTACAATCTCTATGATTCCTCTGAATTCGCCTTTTCAAATATGATTCAAGGGCTTTAAAGCTTGATCTTGAATCTTTGATGAATTTGAACTTTGAACTTTATCTTGATCTTGACTTTTGCTTGAATTCAAGGGCTTCGAGCTTGTTCTTGAACCTGATAGTCTTGATCTTGATAGTTCTTGAACTTAAATGCTTGAATTCTTAAACTTGTAGCTTTATAGAGAATTTTATGGCGTTTGTACTACGGATTTTCTCTAGCTTCTTGTTTAGAATTTTCTATCTTCTTTCTGAATTATGAAGACCCCTATTTATAGTTTTAAAATAGGGGAGTTGTGATTGGAATAGGATTTCCTTCGGCCAATCAGATTTAAGTGACATGACATATGGGCTTTATGGAGCGAGCTTTAATTAAATTCATATTTTGAATTTAAATAATTAACTCAATTATATCAATCCATAATATTTATTTGGACTAATATATTAATGAATTTAATATAATCCGAATCATTTTATAAATTTATATTTAATAAATTTTAAATGATTACACCACTATTAAAATTACCTACATGATAAATGGTTTATGTCACAACCTAAAAATCTTATGGATCATTATGGCAGTTATGCCTCATTTGTTTTCATTAAGATTAAGTCGTCTAAATCTGAATGCACATTTGATATATATATATATATATATATATATATATATATATATATATATATATATATGCACACACTAGATAATGAAAGGCCAAATATTACAATCTTATATATATTTATAATAGAAATTTAATTAGTTTTCGGGAAAAAATATTATTATGATATTCTTAAATAATTATGATAGGAAATAACAAAACATATCATATGATCCAATGGTTTTTTAACATCATTTCAAACATATATATTTGAATTAAATAATTAAATAAATTATTTTTTAACATCATTTCAAGCATAGATATTCGAATTAAATAATTAAATTAATGATATTCTTTTTCTACTTTATGCAAAAATTATTCAAGAGAAAAGATTAATATTATGAGTGTCAATATATTAATAATTTTCATAAACTATATGAAGCAACAAAGTCTAATGATCCATCTATAGATTAATTTTGAATATACTTAAAATTTGTTTTATAAGTGTTTAACATAGCCACCCAGATGAGACTCCCGTTGAAAAACATTCTTTTTCCGACAAAACCTGCCACCAAGCTTTGACAAGTCGCTAACTTGCTCATTTTGTGATAGGGCAACAAAAATAATAACCTACTTGATGAAAATTAGAATGAATTGTCTCATTCATTACAAAGTGATAAAAGCATGAAAAAAAAGTTTTGATTTTAAATCTTGTCCTTATATTCATTAAAGTTAGGAGAACAATTTAGTATAGTAAACAAAGAATTTTTTCTAAAGTAATTTATATACCGGATGAATGAATATTTTACCTCAAATAAAGAGAATTTAAAATATTAACAAAAGTTAACTTCAAAACAAAAGGGGCACATCCGATTGACCATTTAGGGAATTAGTTTGGATTGTAGATAATTAATTTAGTTGTAAGGTCTATTTGTGCACGACCCAGACCGTCGTGATTGGCACCCATACTAACCCTCCGGTGGGAGAACCACTACTACAACCCAAACCAAGCAACTAAACCAAAATCTAAACATTTAAAGATACGGAAACATGTTTAAATGACTATAAAATTGGAGTCCCCCATAAACTCCTAGGTTTAAACAAATAACTTACCCTAGAACCTGAAAGTCATTGTACCAAAATTCTACTAACGACAAGTCTAAGAACAAGGGGTACAATCTTGAAACTAAACAAACACCTTAAACAAATAGCCTGAGTCTGAAAAGAATGGACTTAAACAAGAGAGATTCATGACAGCCTGAAAGAACTGGCTCACCCTTGAATTCGGTCACGCTCAATAGTCACCTAGCTGAGGTCTATCAATAGCCACGTCAATGCCCTGTACTCAACAAAGAAAGAGCAAGTGCAGTATCAGTACACAACCACAGTGTACTGGTAATATCACGTGGCTATCCCAATAAGTGAAACACATGCAAGTAACCGCAACATTATAAAACATGCATATACGGAACATATACAATATTAGTCATCTTTTTAGGATCAATGTAGCATCACACGTTCTCAATAATACACATTAGTTATCAATTTAGAGCAACATACAGTCTTCCAATATCAATCATCATTAGATATGAACGTAATCATCACAAGTAGATACACAACACAATTCAATGGTCCTCTCATTGAACACAATTCAACGGTCCTCTCATGGAACCCACACCCAAACTGTTAGCATACCGAAACATGGTACCCGATCCAATGTTTATGCCGGAACGTGGCAACCGATCCAATATTTATGTCAGAACGTGGCAAACGATCCCATGTTAATGTTGAAATGTGGCAATTGATCCCATTTTTATGCCAGAACGTGGAAACCGATCCCATGTTTATACCGGACCGTGGCAACCGATCCCATGTGTATGCCGAAACATGGTAACCGGTCCAGTCAACAACCACAATCACAATGTTTATTCTCACAATCATACAACAAGAGGTTATTCATAGCATACAATTATTCAATTATCCTCATTTACGATTAGGGTGATCAATAATGCAACATTCACATACATTCATGCATTATAATGAGCAATTACAAACATATATCCCACCAACATGAAATCACAACCATAACCTACCTCGAATCCAAGCTTGAATAGGCACTTGAATCTTCCATTTTCAGATTCTTCTTGCTTGTTTGTTGTCTAAAAACATACAATTAACGCAAGGATCAATAAACGAGGCATAATTACCCGGATTATAATCAACATTATCAACCTTAGGCCAAACCCTTGATCCCCATACCCATATTAGGGTTTCTTTCACCATAAATCACATATCAAAAACCTCCCCCATCGATAATTACCCTAGAAACTATGTTCTACGGATGGAAAAACCAATTCAAAGAGTTAAAAGCTTATCTTTAGCCTTAAGAATGGTGAAAAACGGTCAAGAACTCGTCTGGGGTCGTTCCTTAGCTCTCAAAGTTGAAAAGTGCAGAATAAAGATGTTTTGGGGTTTATTTACGACCGTAAGTCGCGTCGGACCCGCCACAACGGTCCTCACCCCGCTATAGCGGCCCCGCCCTGCAGAATCCCACCTCAACGGCTTGCACGGAACCAGTGAGCTATTTTAATAATTCCAAGACCCCCATTTCACAACACACCTTTTACCAACGACGCTTAGAAAATGCCGTTCACGCTAAGATCTATTTCGGGAGTTCTACTCACCCGAATTCAATTCCGTAAAGTCGTACAGATTCCTTAACGACTTATTTAACCACTCATGTAATCAAAATCATAAATAAGTCACTCGATTGTTACCAGATTTCCCTACAACTTAACGAATCTGATTTTGTCTAAATTTGGACTAGGTTGGGAAATCCAAAGTTACTACTCAAAAGTTTTCTGGCCCCAATTATTTCCCCATTGGCTTTTCATTAACGATTGGAACAGGTCGTTACAATAGATACCAATTTACCCCTCACTCGTCCCCGAGTGACAAACTAGGAGAAAAGGTCTAAAGCAAGAATAAAGTAGTATCTGAATCGTCGAATAACTGGGATACTTGTCCCACATACTTTTTTTGTCGACACTGGGCTACTAGAAGCTTAGATTGGATACTTCTCACCTTACCTTGAACATCTTTCGCCAAATCAACTCTCAAAGGTTTCACGTCTTCAACCTCAAACCAACCAATTGAACACCTACACATCCTCCCACACAATGCCTCAATGAAGTCATCTCAATACTCAAGTGATAAATATTGCTGTATGTAAACTTAACTAACAACAAAGAAACGATTCCCAACAACCACCAAAGTTGATCATACACACATCAACAATATGTTATCAAGGACCTTGACACAATCATCCGGACGAATCCTTTAGCACTTAAGCATGATAAAATTCCAAGATCAAAACTCGCCACAATTAGAGGTGAACCTAAACCAACCAACACACGCTCATGATATTCAAACAATCATAGTTCTTAACAACATCTATATCCCACAACATAAATTCCCATGAGCTTAAGTTACAAAAAATTCAATCTTTAGACATCAGATACTCCTTGAGGGATATGTCCAAGCATACAACCCCTCTAGCAACCTCTTAAGAAAAGTAGAATTGGATTGAATGATCCCCACATTCAACCACACATAATCAATACATGACCTCGACGACAAGATGAAATATTAGATTGTCGGACAACCATAAATACGCAGGGTAGCTCTTCTATAAATTTTCATAAGCAAGGTGGTGCATGTAGAACCACTAAAATACTTTAACAACTCCAAGACAACACCAATTATGTCATTCGAAATAACCAAATCTTCCTAATATAACCACTCAACCAAGAGAGCATCGCAGGATCGGTACACCCGGTCCACCACTAGTGATCCACCCACAAAATTAAAAACACACGTGAGCATAGCTAGCGACTCATACTCACAACCATCATGAACACTCTGACCATTTATCTCACTCGAAACTAACACTTTTATATGAAAACCTTTCTTAGGTACTTTAACAATCAAAAGTAATAAACTTTACGGCTCAAATTAGGTGTAAGTCCTTTCACATGCTCAATACCGGATACAATTGATCATTTCTCACCTTGCTAATTCATACCTTGACAAAATACATCACCACGAATGTAGACTTACAATGAAAAATCTGATTTGTAATTTTTCATTGTATAACACAATCCCTTTCTTTATCAACATTAGCTTGTACCCATCTGATGGACCAATGACACTATTACCATAGCCACAACAAAACAATGAAACCACGCGTCTCTGAACCCAATTATCTACCCCTCTTAAGATATCTCTTTAGCCTTTGCAATCAAATAAAATATTCCTGCTCTCGCCTCTCTCTAAAGGTTGTACTACATCCCACTATTTTTCTTCACTATGACTCTACCTCTTTAATTTCTATTCGAATGGTGTCCCACCATCTCTTAAAGCTTTCCATACATCCACGTTACTCACCAAATATTAGAAAACCACAACCTTAGATACTCGTAAGTCGTAATTACTATACAAAAATTCGCTTAACCAACAATTTTATTATATAGTTGCATCCCGTCACAATCCATCACGAACTCTTATTACCATTATGCTCAATCAACCTTGACTATCACTACGAAGCCAGCATTTCATCAACACGACACCTCAAACTCAGGTAAAATCATCAAATTCAAAGGACTAACCCAATCTTGGTACACACTTTCTTACTAAAATCTTCAATTTCCTCCACCCAAGTATACTCAATGGAACTTTCTTTATCCTTAAGCTTGTCATTCCTGTATTAATCCACTCCCTTATGAATTAAGATAAAATCATCAGTCCTCATACTACCCTCCTTCTTCTTAACAAACAAGATAGGAGCACCCCATGGGGAATCATTAGGATAGATGAAACATTTATCAAGAAGCCTTTTGATTTGAGCTTTAAGCTCTCTCAATTATGACACCACATGAATAAACTCAATAAGGGAGATTCCCCGAACATGAACCAAATAAGCCAAACAACCTTGCTCTACCAGTTTCCTATCCTGAATGGAGGATATGATCTTAGCTAGCATAGGCTTGTACACCACTTCCCACTCTAATCTTTCCCTACCGGAGATCTCTAGAGTTACCGACTTAGTATTACAATTAAGCCCGGTATAATAGGGGGGGACAACCAAGTCATGCCTAAGATTATATCAAGTCAGTCATATCTAGCATAACCAAATCAACCCAAGTCTGAAAATCCCAAAACACAACAGGACAAACACGATAAACAAGGGTGACTATGACTGATTCAACTGGGCTAGAAACATGGATGGGGGCATCAAGTATATCACAAACCACATCAAATCTCAAGACAAACTGAACGGGCACATAAGAATTAGTAGAACCCGGATCAATCAACACATTAGTCATCTGGTCACAAACAAACATAGTACATGTGACCACTGCATTAGATACCTCATCCCCGGTATTGCCCGGAAAGGCGTAAAATTGAACCCTGTCATCTTGACGGGCAACCTTCTCGCCTGGCTGCACTATTCCTCTAACTGCATTACCATTTCTCCGGCCTCCATAGCCTCGCTGATTTCCTCCTCATATGCCTAGGTTCTCCACAATCTTAACACACTTTATAACTTATATTCGATTGTTGAACACTGCATTAGATCGCGGGGGTTAGTTCAGGTACGATTCGGAGTCCATAATTGTGACTAGGAGAAAATAGGAAAGACAGGGCTGAGATTTTGTATTGCCCTGTCCCGCTCGGGCGGGAGAAATCCCGCACTGGCGGTCTCGCACTGGCGAGATTATCCTGCTCCAGCGGCTTCGACGAAAATAGAACCCCTGCTAACAATTTCTGGGGTTCCTCTCTTTTCTATATTTCCCCTAGATTTCCCGGCTATAACTAGGCATTTAAGAAAATTCCTTTAGATAGGACAATCATTCTCTACCCCTGGTCAACCCAACGAAGTACGCACTTTAGAATCCTTTTACATCGTTTCAACACTACTATACACATATCCCCAGGATACACAGACTCTCACACGATTATTAGTTTGGTCGCAACGCACGTCCAGATTTCTCGCTTACGAACCACATCGTAATTTATCTAGACCCTTGCACCTAATCTCATGATGACTTTCTTATCACAACAAATTCCATGACACTCAAGCGGTTACAACTAGCACAATTTCAACATTTAGGCCAGCACATTGCACATATCAACATTCAGACAAGCAATACTAGGCACATAATTATATCAAAGCATTCAAGTAATACACCCTTCACATTCATAGTTAATATTAGACAACTAGAAGCACACATTCACCGTTCCAAGTTAGAATTCGTACACAAGTCCAATTTCTTTAATTAGTTAGTTCCATAAACGACTATCAGCCATGCCTTATACGACCCCTAAGGCCAGATACCAATTGGAACATTCTCAGTTCTAATTAACTTGCTTGTGTCCCTTCAGTCGGGACTACGACATCTAGTTCACTTTGTTGAGATACCAATTGGAACTGGGAGATACCAATTGGACTCAACTTATACCACAAGCAACAATAGTAGCTAGCGAGCCCTACAAAACTGCTAATTTCAATCACAGAACTTGGTCGAACCCAATTCTTAAGCGCCTCAATCTTTAACTGATGGTAACTAGACCTTAAATCAATCTTAAAGAAAACAGATGCACCTTGCAACTGATCAAAAAGATCATTTATCCGAGGCAGTGGATACTTGTTCCGAATGGCGACCCTATTCAACTGTCAGTAGTCTATACACATCCTCTCTTGCTAGTGATGGTGTTACCACTTGTGTTGCTCTAGTTCAGACCATAGAGTGAAGGAGGAAATATACCAATTTGTATCACCCAGATACCAATTGGATTCAAGTCATAGCACGAATGAGCAGAAAAAAGTGAGTTTTTCCTAAAGTCCTATAGCCTCTCGAAGAAAAGTACGGACATCATTGTAACGTTCCACAAGACTCTACTAGACTCATTTTGGTACAATGAGATCAACGAACCTAGGGCTCTGATACCAACTTTGTCACGATCCAAACCGTCGTGATTGACACCCACACTAACCCTCCGGTGGGAGAACCACTACTACAACCCAAACCAAGAAACTAAACCAAACACTAAGCATTTAAAGATACGAAAGCATGTTTAAATGACTATAAAAATGGAGTCCCCATAAACTCCAAGGTTTAAACAAATAACTTAACCAAACTAATGCGGAAGAATATCCCCTAGAACCTGAAAGTCATTGTACAAAAACTCTACTAACGACAAGTCTAAGAACAAGGGGTACAACCCCGAAACTAAACAAATAGCCTGAGTCCGAAAAGAATGGACTTAAACAAGAGAGATCTATGGCAGCCTGAAAGAAATGGCTCACCCTTGAATCCGATCACGCTCAATAGTCACCTAACTGAGGTCTATCAATAGCCACATGAATGCCCTGTACTGAACAAAGAAAAAGCAAGTTCAGTATCAGTATACAACCATATGTATTGGTAGGATCACGCGGTTATCCCAATAAGTGAAACACATGCAAGTAACCACAACATTATAAAATAGGCACATATCGAACATATACAATATTAGTCATATTTTCAAGATCAATGTAGCATCACACGTCCTCAATAATACACATTGGTTATCAATTTAGAGCAACATACAATCATCCAATATCAATCATCATTAGATATGAACGTAATCATCACAAGTAGATACGCAACACAATTCAATGGTCCTCTCACGAAACTCAATTTAATGGTCCTCTCATGGAACCCAATTCAACGGTCCTCTCATGGAACCCACACTCAAACTGTTAGCATATCGGAATATGGTACCCGATCCAATGTTTATGTCGAAACATGGCAATCGATCCCATATTTATGCCAGAATGTGGCAACCAATCCCATGTTTATACCGAAACGTGGAAACCAATCCCATATTTAAGTCGGAACCTGGCAACCGATCCCATGTATATGTTGAAACATGACAACCGATTCATTCAACAACCACAATCACAAACACAATGTTTATTCTCACAATCATATAACAAGAGGTGATTCATGGCATATAATTATTCAATTATCCTCATTTACGATTAGGGTGATGAATAATGCAACATTCGCATACATACATGCATTATAATGAGCAATTACAAACATATATCCCACCAACATAAAATCACAACCATCACATATCTCGAATCCAAGCTTGAATCCCCTAAGGCACTTGAATCTTCCCTTTTCGGATTCTTCCCACTTGTTCGTGGTCTAAAAACATACAATTAACACAAGGATCAATAAACGAGGCCTAATTACCCGAATTATAATCAACATTATCAACCCTAAGCCAAACCCTTGATCCCTATACCCATATTAGGGTTTCTTCCACCATAAATCATAGATCAAAACCCTCCCCCATCGATAATTACCCAAGAAACTATGTTCTACGGATCGAAAAATGGATTCGGGGAGTTAAAACCTTACATTTAGCCTCAAGAATGGTGAAAAATGGTCAAGAACTCGTCTGGGGTCGTTCCTTAGCTCTCAAAGTTGAAAAGTGCAGAATAAAGATGTTTTGGGGTTTATTTACGACTTTAAGTCGTGTCGGACCCGCCACAACGGTCCTCACCCCGCTACAGCGGCCTCGCCCTGGCGGCAGAAATCCCACCCCAACAACTTGCACGGAATCAGTGAGCTATTTTAATAATTCCAAGACCCTCCTTTCACAAAACACCTTTAACCAACGACGCTTAGAAAATATCGTTCACGCTAAGATCGATTCCAGGAGTTCTACTCATCCGAATTCAATTCTGTAAAGTCGTACAGATTCCTTAACGACTTATCTAACCACTCACGTAATCAAAATCATAAATAAGTCACCCAATTGTTACCATATTCCCTACATCATAACGACTCTGATTTCGTCCAAATTTGCACTAGGTAAGGAAATCCAAAGTTACTACTCAAAAGTTTTTGGGCCCCAATTCTTTCCCCATTGGCTTTTCTATAATCACTGGAACAGGTCGTTACAATTTGTGTACTTTTTTCAAAATTTAAATCAATTTTATTGTGGATCATTCTCACGAATACCTTTATTTGGGGTGGTTTAATTCTTGTTACTCAATATTTTAAGTGAAAAGAGTCGTTGGTAAAACTTTTCCTAATATTAAATTATAGGAAGTTCTATGGATAGTTTATCTTAATGGATAATAGAAATTTTTTACCATGGTACAATTTTTATTTATTTTTCCAGGTAAAATGAATATATAGTTAATATGTATTGTTTTATTATTTGTATTAATTTAATGAAAAGATTGCATATAGTTTCTAATTATGCAATTTTTTGTATTATAATTATGCATTTGTTATTGTCAATTTTTTCCTAGATTTTAATTAACTTCAATTAATTTACTTTTCTGATCACCAATAAGTTATATGATCAAAACATGATTAGTGTCTTAATTTGTGTTTTTCGATTTTTATTAGAGACAAAAAGAATAATAATATTAAGTGTTAATTGATAACTTGGAAAATAAAATAGGTAATATACTATAATAATTAAATTTTTATTTGATTAATCTTAAAGAGAAAAACATTCTACTGTAAAATAGATTCAAAGAATACTTTTTTCTTTCAATTTTAATTAGAAGGATTTTAAAATTATATTTGAAGAATTATTATGAGCATTCTTAGTTTACTTTATTACTTCATTTGTACATTTTATTTTTTTTATATATATATATATATATATATATATATATATGCATATATACATATACATATTGTAACAACCCGTATTATGCATATGCTTGTTCTGTTCTTGTGATACTTGACATAGCTTTATAGTATATGTGAGGGACCATGTTTCTTATATGATTAATGTTGGTTTAAACTAGCTCGGAAGGTGATGTGATGCCTTGCACGTTGCAGCATGTGTACTGCAAGTTATAACTCCAACGGAAATATTTAAACTCGAGACGGGAAAGTGGTAATTGAGCTTAAAGTTAAAAGTTAAGTGCTATGTTAAAGGAAAATAGATTAATAATTAGAAAATGGATTAAAATAGGTGAGTTGCTTGCTTCACTTAACTAAGCTAGTAGGTGACAACTAGGTGCATCACCTATTTTGACTTATTGACCAGTCCAAAGAACCAAGTAGGTGCATCACCTACTTGAACTATATGGATCTAGTTAAAAAGGCCAAGGTTTATAGATCAGATTTGGGCCTATGCTAATGGACTCACTTGAGGCCCAAACTATGTTAAATAAAACAAAATGAAATGAAAGCCCAGCAGCCAAATCTGTCAAGGCCCAATATTTATGCCCAAGTGAAAGCAAATAAGTGCATCACCTACTTGACCAATTAGTGGCTGAAAATGAAGCTTTCTAGTGGATATTCTTAAAGGTAAAGAAAGCTCAATATAAAGATATATTGGCTGCTATTCTCATTCCTTTTAACACACATTATTAAGGATTAACTCCAGCTCTTTCTCTCTCTTTTCTCTTAAGGATTAAACAACAACATTAAAGTTCTTCTAGGGTTCTTGAAGAAACCCTCATCTCTACAAGACAAGGTAAGTGGAAACACTTATGAATTTAGCTTAATTCTCCCATGGATGATTAGGAAAACATGTTATTCATGCTCAAGTATAGGTATAAAGGCATAATATTTCTAGAAGCTACTGCTCACTTCCTTGGTTATTAAGATACATTTCTCTTCTTCTTTTGTTTAAGTGTGAAGGGAAGTTGAAGTTCTAGAGGAATGCAAGTTATAAGAAGAAGTTGCAGAAATTGAGGTAAGGTATTGCTCCATTTTCTTCCTCCTTATGTATGAGTTTGAGTGAGGAATTACGGGTGTGCTATCATAAAGAACTCAAGGGGGGTGGTGAGTTCAATAATTGGTTGTATGATAAAAGAATATTTGAAGCTGTTTTATGTGTATTGTTGTTGGTGCAATTTGGGTCTACTTATGTTGGTTCATATCGTTGCATCATATGTGAACCTGTCACAAGATTTTCATAGTTATATGCATAGTAGGCACAGGTTACATGTTGGTTCTGTCGGTCCTTTAGAGCATCGGGTGCCTGTCCGTCTTAATGGGATTTGAGGCGTGACAAAAGTGGTATCAGAGCAGGTTATCCTAGGGAGTCTACAAAGCCGTGTATGTGTAGAGTCTTGCTTATGGATGTGTTGTGCACCACATTTATAAACAAGAGGCTACGGGACATGTAGGAGTTGTCTCTTTTCTTTCATTTCTTAGACCGTGCGATAGAACCAAAGTTGTAGGTGAATCGTATTTAACATCTTAATTGCTTTTATTATAGCAAAGATGCCGGTTACGAGAAGGAGTAAAAGTACAGGTAAGCGAGTAGATGTGGCTGCCCAAGAAGGGACCAGCCAACCACCACTTAATCAAGCTGTTCAAAGTGAGGCTCAAGATGAGTCTCTATCACAGACTTTCCCGACCCCTCCATCTCCAGAAGATCTAAGGAGGGAAGCTGCACCTTAAGAACCCACTATTAATGCTACCGAGCAAGATTTGAGGAATGCAATCCAATTATTGACTCGTATAGTTGCTAGCTACGGCCAAAGGCAAGAAGGTCCAGTTGGAGGTACTAGTGGTGTAGATAGAGCAGCTGGTACGTGGATACGTGACTTTCTTAATTTGGACCCTCCATCATTCACCAGGTTAGATCCTAATGAGGATCCACAAGATTTTATAGATCAAATCCAACGCACTTTGGATGTTATGCACGTAAGTGGTAAAGAAGCTCTTGAGCTAGCAGCATATAGATTAAAGGGTGTAGCTATATTATGGAATGAAGCTTGGAAGCAATCTAGGGGAAAGAGTTCATAAAGGCATTCCTTGACCATTATCTGCCATTGGAGATCTGAGAGGCCCATGCGGATCAGTTCTTAAATCTCCACCAAGGAAATATGAGTGTGAGAGAGTACAGTCTCAAATTTAATTCTTTGCCCAGGTATACTCCTAATGTAGTAACTACTATGGAGGATAGAGTTCATCGATACGTGGATAGATTAGATTCATATCTGGTTAGAGACTGTACCATTACTTCGTTGAATAAAGATATGGATATAGTAAGGATGTAAGCTTTTGCGCAAAAGTTGGAGGATCAAAGGCAAAGAAGAAGGACACAAGAGTCGGAAATAGGGCATTCTAAGATGGACAGATCCATGGGGCAGTTTACACCATCCCAAGGTGAGTTTAGGCCTCGGTTCTTTAACAGACCGCCTAGGCCATCATCTTCCTACTCTACAGCTAGTGCCCCACCTCGGTTTCAAGAATCTAGGGGCAATCAGTTTGGGCAAAGATGTGAAAGCCAAGGTTCACGAACAGCGGGGTACCAAGAGCAGGGAAGTATGAGTCAATCAAGACCTCCTCGACAGTCTTGTAAACAATGTGGAAAGAATCATCTAGGTGCATGTAGGTTTGGGACATATGTTTGTTTTTGGTGTGGTACACCTGGTCATCTGATAAGAAATTGCCCTCATAGGGGTGTGGGTGGTGTGGCACAACCTACTAGATCAGTTGTTGCATCATCATCATCAGCACCTTCTTTGGGTAGGGGACAGATGCCTACTGGTCGTGGTAAAGGATTTAGGGGAGCAGCTAGTTCTAGTGGAGTTCAAAATCGCACATATGCCCTAGGGGATCGATAAAATTTAGAAGCCTCGCCGGATGTGGTTACAGGTACATTGTCCATCTTTTCACATGTTGTATATGCATTAATTGATCCGGGGTCTACACTATCATATGTTACTCCATTGATTGCTGAAAAGTTCAAAAGAACACCAGAATTATTAGTGAAGCCATTTGAAGTGTCTACACCGATTGGTGAGTCTATTATAGCTAGAAGCGTTTATCATAATTGCATTGTAACTGTTTGTGATGATGATACATTAGCTGGCCTTGTTGAGCTAGAAATGGTAGATTTTGATGTTATAATGGGTATGGATTGGTTAGCTTCTTGTTATGCCATGGTAGATTGTCGAACTAAGATGGTGCATTTCCATTTTCCAAAAGAGGCAGTCCTTGAATGGAAAGGTAATATTGGGGCACCAAGAGGTAAATTTATTTCTTATCTTAAGGCAAAGAAGATGATGTCCAAAGGATACATATGTCATTTAGTGAGAGTGAAAAATATAGATGCGGAGCCACCAACTCTTCAATCCATTCCGGTAGTGAATGAGTTTCTTGATGTATTTCCTGAAGATCTTCCAGGTTTGCCTCCAGAACGAGAAGTAAAGTTTGGTATTGATGTGATTCCAGATACTCAACCTATCTCCATTCCTCCGTATAGAGTGGCCCCGGTAGAATTACGGGAGTTGAAGGAGCAATTAAAAGACTTATTAGAAAAAGGATTCATAAGGCCTAGTATGTCCCCATGGGGAGCACCAGTTTTATTTGTACGCAAGAAAGATGGCTCATTAAGAATGTGTATCGACTACCGGCAGTTGAATAAGGTAACGATTAAGAACAAATATCCCCTCCCTAGAATTCATGATTTGTTTGATCAGTTACAAGGTTCTAGGTGTTTTTCAAAGATCGACTTGAGGTCGGGTTATCACCAAGTAAGGGTCAAAGACAAAGATATTCCCAAGACAGCTTTTTAGACACGGTATGGTCATTTTGAGTTTTTAGTCATGTTATTCGGGCTAACAAATGCACCAGCAACTTTTATGGATTTGATGAATTGGGTGTTCAAGCCATTTCTAGATGTGTTTGTGATAGTATTCATAGATGACATTTTGGTGTATTCAAGATCAAAATATGACCATGCTAATCACCTGCGGCAGGTTTTACAAATTCTTTGTGATCATAAGTTGTATGCAAAGTTCTCTAAATGTGAGTTCTGGTTGAAATCTGTGGCATTCTTAGGTCATATTGTATCCGATGAAGGAATAAGGGTTGATAACCAGAAGATAGAAGCTGTGAAAAACTGGCCAAGACCTGCAACGCCTACGGAGATCCGTAGTTTTCTTGGATTGGCAGGTTATTACAGAAGGTTCGTTGAAGGATTCTCTTCCATTGTTGCACCCTTAACAAAACTAACACATAAAGAAACTATGTTTCAGTGGAGTGATGAATGTTAAAGAAGCTTCCAAGAACTGAAGAATAAATTAACTTTTACACCTGTATTGGTACTTCCATAAGGCATGAAAGGCTATTCAGTGTATTGTGATGCTTCAGGAGTGGGCTTAGGTTGTGTATTGATGCAGCATGGTAAAGTAATAGCTTATGGCTCAAGGCAGTTGCGGCCACATGAGAAAAATTATCCAACCCATGATCTAGAGCTAGCAGCAGTTGTCTTTGCTTTGAAGATATAGCGCCACTACTTGTATGGAGTTCATGTTGACATATACACTGATCACAAGAGTTTGCAATATATCTTTAAGCAAAAGGACCTAAATTTGAGGCAGGGAAGATGGTTGGAGCTATTAAAAGATTATGACATTGATATCTTATATCATCCCGGGAAAGCAAATGTAGTAGCTGATGCGTTAAGTCGTAAAATAATGGCAAGCACTGATGGGCAGTCTGTGGAAATACAAGGAATAACTAAGGATCTATGTCAACTAGCTAGCTTGGGGGTTCGCCATCTTGAATCTCCAGACGAAGGGGTTATTGAGCAAAATGCGGCAGAATCCTCATTAGTAGTGGAAGTGAAAGAGAAGCAGTACATTGATCCTATTCTATTAAAGCTTAAGGAGAATGTACAATAGGGTATGACAAAGGTATTTGAACTTACGTAAGAGGGAGTACTTCGATGTCAAAACAGATTGTATGTACCTAATGTAGATGAATTAAGAAACAGGATTATGATGGAAGCACATCATTCGAGATATTCTGTCCATCCGGGGTCAGCTAAAATGTATCATGACTTGAAATAAATGTATTGGTGGGGGGACATGAAGAAGAACATTGCGGAATTCGTCGCTCAATGTCCAAATTGACAACAAGAAAAAGTAGAGCACCAAAAGTCCGGAGGTTATATGCAGTGTATAGAACTTCTAATTTGGAAGTGGGACATGATCAACATGGATTTTGTCACTGGTTTGCCTCGCTCATTTAAGAAGTTTGACTCCATATGGGTAATAGTTGACAGACTCACCAAATCAGCACATTTCTTGCCGGTGAAGACTACTTATACAACTAAAGAGTATGCAAGGTTGTATATTAAAGAGATAGTTCGACTACATGGAGTGCCAATCTCTATAATATCTGATAGAGGAGCTCAATTCACTGCAAATTTTTGGAAATCATTTCAGAAGAGTTGGGAACACAAGTGACTTTAAGTACAGCCTTTCACCCCCAACAAACGGTCAGGCAGAGCGTACAATTCAAACACTTGAGGATATGTTGCGAGCTTGTGTATTAGATTTCAAGGGTAGCTGGGATGATCATCTATCGCTTATTGAATTCGCTTATAACAATAGCTACCATTCAAGTATTAAAATGGCACCTTATGAAGCTTTATATGGTAGAAAATGTAGATCCCCAATTGGCTGGTTTGAAACAGGTGAAACTGCCTTATTTGAGCCAGACCTTGTTCATCAAGCTATAAAAAAAGTCAAGGTGATACAACAGCGGCTAGAAACAGCTCAAAGTCGACATAAATCATATGCAGATGTTAGAAGGAGAGGACTAGAATTTTCCATAGGGGATTGAGTGTTCTTGAAGATGTCACCGATGAAAGGGGTAATAAGGTTTGGTAAAAAAGGGAAAGTTGAGTCCACGCTACATAGGGCCATATAAGATTATCCGAAGAATTGGCCAAGTTGCGTATGAGTTAGAGCTACCTCAAGAACTTTCAACCGTTCATCTGGTGTTTCATGTCTCAATGCTTCGAAAATGCGTAGGTGACCCATCTCGTATTACTCCTACTGAAGATGTACAAGTTACGAGAGATCTCACTTATGAAGAAGTACCCATTGCTATTCTGGATCGACAAGTTAGGAAGTTAAGGAATAAAGAAGTAGCTTCTGTAAAAGTATTATGGAGGAACCAGCAAGTAGAAGAATTTACATGGGAAGCGGAAAAAGTAATGAAATTGAAGTATCCTCATCTCTTTCAGACCAATGAGAAAGATGAAAATGTTGAGTTGAGGCGTTAACAAGTAAGTATAAGTCTATATGTTTGATGTGAGTAATAGTAATATTTAGGCTTGAACTTGTTTGGGCTGGATAACATGCTAACTTTCGAAGACGAATGTTTTAAGGGGGGAAGGATGTAACAGCCCGTATTATGCATATGATTGTTCTATTCTTGTGATACTTGACATAGCTTTATAGTATATGTGAGGGACCATGTTTCTTATATGATTAATGTTGGTTTAAACTAGTTCGGAAGGTGATGTGATGCCTTGCATGTTGTAGCATGTGTACTGCAAGTTATAACTCCAACGGAAATTTTTAAACTCGAGACGGGAATGTGGTAATTGAGTTTAAAGTTGAAAGTTAAGTGCTATGTTAAAGAAAAAGAGATTAATAGTTAGAAAATGGATTAAAATAGGTAAGCTGTTTGCTTGACTTAACTAAGCTAGTAGGTGACAGGTAGGTGCATCACCTATTTTGACTTATTGACCAGTCCAAAGAACCAAGTAGGTGCATCACCTACTTGAACTATATGGATCTAGTTAAAAAGGCCAAGGTTTATAGATCAGATTTGGGCCTATGCTAATGGACTCACTTGAGGCCCAAACTATGTTAAATAAAACAAAATGAAATAAAAGCCCAGCAGCCAAATCTGTCAAGGCCCAATATTTATGCCCAAGTGAAAGGAAGTAAGTGAATCACCTAGTTTGACCTTTTGAGCTGCTTGATGTACATAAGCAGGTGCATCACCTACTTGACCAATTAGTGGCTGAAAATGAAGCTTTCTAGTGGATATTCTTAAAGGTGAAGAAAGCTCAATATAAAAATATATTGGCTGATATTCTCATTCATTTTAACACACATTATTGAGGATTAACTTCAGCTTTTTCCCTCTCTTTTCTCTTAAGGATTAAACAGCAGCCTTAAAGTTCTTCTAGGTTTCTTGAAGAAACCCTCATCTCTGCAAGACAAGGTAAGTGAAAACACTTATGGATTTAGCTTAATTATCCCATGGATGATTAGGAAAACATGTTATTCATGCTCAAGTATAGGTATAAAGGCATAATATTTCTAGAAGCTACTGCTCACTTCCTTGGTTATTAAGATACATTTCTCTTCTTCTTTGGTTTAAGTGTGAAGGGAAGTTGAAGTTCTAGAGGAATTCAAGTTATAAGGAGAAGTTGCAGAAATTGAGGTAAGGTACTGCTCCATTTTCTTCCTCCTTATGTATGAGTTTGAGTGAGGAATTAGGGGTGTGCTGTCATAAAGAACTCAAGGGGGTGGTGAGTTCAATAATTGGTTGTATGATAAAAGAATATTTGAAGCTGTTTTATGTGTATTGTTGTTGGTGCAGTTTGGGTCTACTTATGTTGGTTCGTATCGCTACATCCTATGTGAACTTGTCACAAGATTGTCATAGTTATATGCATAGTAGGCATAGGTTACATGTTGGTTCTCTCGGTTCTTTAGGGCATCAGGTGCTTGTCCGTCTTAATGGGATTTGAGGCGTGACACATATACATATACATATTCATATACATATATACATATACATATTCATATACATATATACATATAAATATATGTATATATATGTATATCGTGTGTGTGTATGCAAACACAATATTTATTATGATTCAAAAAATGATAGTTAAATATTACTTTAACAAAATATTAGAAAAAATGACATTCTTTGAGAAATGTTATGATATTTAAATTATAAATAAATATTTTATGTTTGATAAAAATAAAGTGAAACTGTGTGGACTACATATAAATTATAATAATAAAAATAATTGTTAGAAAAAAATGAAGTCGTCTTTTTGTTATTTCAACAACACATATTTATGAAGTTGTTTTGCACTTTAATCAAACAAAATTTTACAATAATTTTATCAATTCTTGATAAACAAGCAAGAAGAACAAAAATTAAAAATTTAAAGAAAATAATTTGGATAATTAATAAAGTTGGAGAATGAGAAATACTTGATTTGTTTTTTAGGAAAAAAATATGGACCACAGTTTTTTTTCTGAAAATAAAAGTGTATTTAAAAGGGTCTGAATGAGAATAAGGCTTCATTTGTTTCCATTAAGATTAAGACATCTAAATCTGAATAAGCATCTAAATATTAAGATGTGCATTAAGATCTGAATGTCTAAATCTGAATACACATCTGAATATTACTATGTGGTCTCTAGATTTGAACACTGAATATTAAGATGTGGTCTCTAGATCTGAACATTAAATGAATAAGATTGTTTGTTTTCAATAGCTTAATGTGCATATGAAATTAAACATTAGAAAATTTTCATTTCAACAAGAAAGTATTACTTTTCAATAAAAAAATAATATTTTAAATATTTATATTTGATTAAAAAAATCATATGATATGCAAATAAAAATTATATATCAATATAAATATTATTGTAACGTGATTTCTTCTAAGAATTATACATGAACATATTTTTATAAGAAATATATCATGAAAAAAAATATTTCATAGGCATAATATGATATCAAAAAATTCAATAAGTATGATAGATACTAGTCGAAAGATAATAAAGAAGGTTTCACATCATCAATACCTAACATATATTCTAGCTAATCAGAAAAATTAAAGAATTTCTATTTTTTTAATGATCTTAAATCAATTCTCTAACTTGTGAACCTCTAGCGTCATCATGCTTTTCGGTAGTTGTCATCTTCACAAAATATACTAACAGTTCTATTGTATAATGGTTCTTCTTATCCAAGTCCATCTAATTTTTTTATTTGCATTCTTTAAAGCTAGGTACACTATTTTTTTAAGCAATAACTCCAAGCAGTATTCATCTTCTCATCAATTTCTTCCTCAAAAATTTTCTTTCAACCAAAATAGAAGATTGGGATGAAGAATTATTAGGAGCTCCATCATTTTTGTCACCTACTAGATATAGGTATTACTTGGACTCCAATCATGAACTTTTGTTGCAATACAACCTTCAGACAAAAGTTGTACACAAATTTGTAAAGGGTATTGGTGAAGTCTTTGGCCTAAACAAATTAAATTTTCATAAGAGACCTCAGATATGTACATATATAGTTCTTGTTTTTAATCATGACTACTATTTTTTTACTCAAAAATCTTGAGTTCTTGATAAACATCAATACACCCAAAAATATTATTTACAACAAAAGTTCTTGACAAAAATCAATACAACCTAAAAAAATTGTTAATATAAGAAAATACTTGTAAAGGTTATGAAAACTTACTAGTTCAAGAGGAAAAAAATGGTGTTTGGTTGAGAAAACAGAGGAAGAAAGTTTGTAGGGAGACAGAGCAAGTCGCACAATGAGAGAGAGGACGTGATTTTTTTCTAGTGAATTAAATAAGTTTGAATGTTGTTAAAACTCTCCTACAGAGCTGATTTGTTCAGTTCTTTTCAAATCCATTTAGAGGGTTTTTTTTAAAAATAAATAAAATGGATTTAATGGGCTGAATCGAATGATTAAGATTTAGACCTAAAAATCAAACACACTTAATAGGCTGAATCTGAGTGATTGAGATTCAGACCTCCATTAAGTGCAAAGAAATGGGGCCTAAGACTCTATCACATATCTGATTCATTCAAACCCATTAAGAGATTTTTAAGTAAAAAAAACAAATGCATTTTATGGGCTAATGTCCGAACCATTCAGATTCAGACCTCCATTAAGTGCAAACAAATGAGGTCTTAGGCCTCATGATTTCTTTGCATTTAATGAAGATCTTAATCTTAATTATTCAGATATGAATCATTCAGTTTTTTTTTCAAGCTCTGAATCTTATTCATTCAGATCAAATTCATTAAGTGTGTTTTTTATTTTTTATTTTGCAATCACTTAATGAGTCTGAATGTTTAAGATCTACAAGAGTCTTAATATCATCAAAATGTCTATTTAAAACATTCTTCAAAAATGATCTCCATCTACTTTTAGCCACCACCGTTTCAACCACAAATATCCCTCCGGCCACCGTCAATCACCACCACCTACGATTCACAGCTATCATCCTCAGTCCAACCACCACTACCTTCAATCATCGAAATCAATTCACATCACCATTAGCCATTAGTTACAATCAGCACCACCAATCCTTATTACATCCACTAATCACTATTGATAATTACCTCCATTAGTCAATATTATATATCATTTTCACGACCCAATCTCTCAGGTCATGATGACACCTACTATAACTCACCAGTAGATAAGTCAACCCATAACCTGAAATGTCAAGTAATGATGTAACACCCCAGAAGTTAATAAGTTGAATTGGAAAGGAAAATGTTGTAGAAAGTTGTTGGTGCAACTGGTTCACGAGGGCAAAGTACGGACCGTACTGGTTCCACGATCTGTAAATGTCAGTCATAGATGATGTCCTAAAAGTTGGAGAAAATTTTAAGTCTCAGATGACTTTTTACAAGTCAATAGGATGGCTCGTGGATGGGTGTACGGACCGTAATTGGGTTTTGTGGTGATGAACTTCAAAAAGTGAAGATGTCAATGGATTGGTTATACAGATGAGTTGTATGGACCGTAGAGGGGAAGACAGCCCTTGGTTGGGTCTCATGGACTCGAGTTTCAGAACCCAATGATTGTAGTACGTTGGGTTTACGAATGGCAGTGTACGAGCCGTACTATGGACCACGACTCATGGTTGGCCGATCGTGGTTCTTCACCAGAGAAATGGGTTTTCAGGAGTTGGATTTACGGACGACTAGTACGGTCTATAGAAAGGAATACGGACCATAGAGTGTGTCTATAGAAGAGGATTCAACAGTTGTAGTGGGGTTAATTGGGTATTTTCCTATCCTTTTAATTGGTAAACTAAGTCGTTTCTAGCCTATTCCTCATACCTATAACCTTTTTACTCTCAACCCCCCCCCCCCCCTCTTTCACTCTCAAACTCCCAAAGCTCTCAAGTCTTCTTCTCCAAGATTCCCTCGAGAAGATTCTAGGGTTCTTTAAGCTCCAAGTATCCTTTACAGATTTCAAGCTAGGATTTCTCAAGGTATGTGGAAAGTTCATCAATGGATACTTTTCATCCATTGCATCTCAAAAGATACCTAAATTTCTACTTATGATTTCTATCCAAATTTCTAGGGGTTTTCATGATTCTTCCATGAGTTCAATTGAAGTACGATTTTCTCTCCATAAATGAACTTATTATGCATCATTTGATCATATTTAAATGTTTTCAATTATTTTTACATGAACCTATGCTAAACAAGTGACCTTGATATGAAATCAAGCTTTGAAGATGTATGCATGCATTATGAATTGAAGTACTTATGAATCAAGGATGCTTTTAGATAAAGTATCAAGCATGTTTTATGAAACATAATGCTTCCGATTGAAGTCATTCTTATTATAAAAATACTATCATGATTTAGATGTTTTAGATAAGTGTCTCTTATGAATTGATTATGTTATGAAATCATCATATTTTAAAGGAGTTATTCTTAAGATTATAAGTCTTCATGATTGATTTGGTATTACTAGATTCTTATCATTTCAAAGACAATGAATAAGAATATGATATGATTATGTATGTTTTCCTTTAGAAGTTACTTAGCATCGAGTGGACCTTGGGATGAAGGTTCACCCATTAGTAGAGGTATGAGACCTTTAGTAGAAATCTTCTTGTCCCGACGTGCCACTGTAGGTTGAGATGAGTCACCCATTATTAGAGGCTTGACTCCCTAGTATGTCACTCATTAGTAGAGACTTGACTTTAGCTAGTAGATCCACATAAACTTAAGATTATAGTCCTTACCTGGCAAGTAAGGCACTCTCTTTTCAGTGTGGGAGTAGTACACCGAGATTCATGTTATAGCTCATATGGTTTATGTCGATTAACGACATCTCCCACAAAAGAATATGACTATGATTATGACTTATACTTATGATATGATTTTCAAAATATTGTACTATGTTTCATGAACTCAGCTTATCAAATCATGTCATCATTGTCATATTTACTTGGTCATGCATTATCATGTTCTCAGATTTATCATGTTATTATGTTTATATTCATGCATCTTTTGTTATACTCAGTACATTTAGAGTGTTGACCGCATACAACTCTTGTGCCTATATTGTTTTATAATATAGGATCTGACACTCCATATCCAGCTTGCGGTTGGCACAAATCCTTGTCACCTTTATCCAAATTTGGTGAATCCTCATGCTTCGAGGACATAACCACACATTATGAGTTCTTTTATTTTCTTTCAGACTCTTTCAGTTTTCATATTGTTCAAGTGAGCTAAGGTTTTTCCTAGTCACTTATTATGTAGTAGAGGCTTGTTGTCAGACATAGTATTGTATTTTTTTGCATTTATGATTTTGTACTCTTTTCGGCATTATATGAGATTTCTACTTGAGACTATGATTCCGCTTAGTTCTCTCTTTTCAGGCTGTTGAAGGCCGCTATGGCGGCCAAATCAACTGCTTGGCTAAGGCCTCTACACCGGACAGATGTCCACTACGGTGGTCCTTGGCTTGGTTGAGACCTCTACGATGAATAGATGGTCATTATGGCGGTCCTCGACTTGGTTGAGGTCGCCGCGATGGAAGCCTTCCGCTATAGCAGTACCATAGGGTCCCATGAGGATAGAGGTAGCTAGGGGTATTTCCCCAAACTCCCCCATTTCACAACACACCAGGAATTTAGGACAACACAAAAATGTCTCATCGGAGTTCTACTAATCTATTTTTCTTTCTGATAGTTTTCATGGATCACTAATCCTCTCAACTAACATAATCATGAATCACAATACTCAAACACTATACCACTAATCACAAACGGTTCCTAAACCCACCACACCTGATTTTCGCCAAAACTGGTGTAGCCTAAATCTTTCACCAATTCTCATCCCAGGCAAACTCTAATCAAATACATCAATTTTGAATTACTACAACAACGGAGCAAGTCGTTACATACTCTTTTCAGTGCATATTAATCAAGTTTGTGAGGCAATGCACACTCATTAAGAAAAAAAAATAGGACATAAATTGAACACCACTTTCCACTTTCCACTTTTTCCCTTTTAATTATTCTCTAACTATTCTTGAAAATAAAAATAATTCAAAGTAAAATTATAAATATGAACAATTAGCTTTTTTGAACTTATCACCTTGAAAATGTAATGAGGAGAAAAAATGAAATAAATTTCGAATAACTTTCTTCAATATTGAACAATTAACTTATTTTGAACATTAAAATAGACTAAAAAAATTCAAATATTATGGACTACAGGGAGTACTAGAAGAAGTGGCTTCGGTAAACTGAACCGTATGCCATCTCTGAAACTGAATAGTAAAGCTTCAATCACTAACAAGTGTGTTGCAGGTTTGATTCTCATCACTTGAGAATAGCAAAATTACATAGAATAAATCAAGAACAAGTTCAAAATTTAATTACAATAATTATAACAAAAGGATCAAGACAATTGATAGAAAATATAAAACAAATATAAAAGCAATCGATTGAAAATAAGGAATCAAACAGCGGATTGAAAGAAGTGATGAATCATTAAGATGCAGAGCAACAAGCTTTCTTGGTGTTTATCTCCTCTGCTCCAACAACAAGAGTGTTCCCTTCTTTAATGTTAGCAGGTGCAGGGTTTTCTGAAGAGAGTGACTTCTTACTGATTATCCGATAAATTTCCGAAAGATTCATCTGGAAAGCCTTCTCAACATTTGTTGCCTCCAAGGCTGATGTTTCTATGAAAGAAAGCCCTTCTCTTTCAGCATAGCTTTGAGCATCCTCTGTAGCAACTGCTCGCAGATGCTTCAGATCTGTCTTGTTTCCAATCAGCATAATCACAATATTGGAGTCTGCATGATCCCTCAGTTCCTTTAACCACCGGCTGACATTTTCAAAGGAAATGGGTTTTGTCACATCATATACCAGAAGAGCACCAAGAGCACCCCTATAGTATGCGCTTGTAATGGCTCTATATCTCTCCTGTCCAGCCGTGTCCCAGATCTGAGACTTAATGATCCTTCCCTCTACCTATGCATATATGATACATCATCAGTTTAGCAGAAACTATGTTTTTTTCAAAATGTACAATTAAGTAAAAACTAGGACGAGTAGAAACACGTAAAGAATCACAATTTACATTTGTTCATTCAACAAACAAGAAGAAATTTGATGTAAACTTGCTTACAGCATGTAAGAAGCTCTGTTGAATATTAAAATCTATGCAAAATATCATGGCATCCACACAAAGGTAGAGTTCATTTGAATGATTTTGTGGCAATCATGTTTGACCTCCTAGAACGTGGAACAATACACGTAACCTCGCTCTTAGCTCAGGTAATCCTGGCTATTTTTCTAGTTTTCCAGTGAAGATGACTGTTCTATGCATCACGCATTCAATTTGCAAATTGAATATCATTAGAAATACCACTTTATATTTTTGCTACTTGAGTGCGAACTCCACCAAAAAGTAAGAACATAGGATAAAATTACAGTTACATAGAAAGTATTAACCTAAGTGCTTGGACTCGGGTGCGGGTGTCCGATACGGGTGCGGATCTAATTATGATCTAATTTTTAAGATTCGGGATATGGATCCATTTATGGATATGGGTGCGGGGATTCGCCTAAAAATAATTAGACTATCTAAAAATAGAGCTATAAAACCTAAATTATGAGATATTATGTGGAGAACTTGAGGAGAATTTTGGAAGGAGATCAAAGGAAAATGAGTGACATAGAAATTTCTATAAAAAGGTATTCTATTTCCTTCAATTTCACCTTAGCTTTTGTATTGATTACAAAAATCATTAAAATTGTCCAGACTTTCCCATCGATTTGGTCAAAGTACCCAAAATTGGTTGACCAAATCGGCACGGGTGCAGCACCAAAAGTGAAGAGTCTGAGCAACTTAGGTATTAACATAAGGTTTTTTACTAAAATTTGCATGCTAATAATAGAAGGTAGGTGTTTGGTCAAGAGAGGAACTTTTTTTCATTGAGCAATTTTCTTTTAATAAGAGCTCTCTGCATCATGAATCTAGGATTCTTAAGAGCAAAAGTTGAAAACATATTTGGAACCAAACTCAAGCAAGTGATAATTTATCAAGGGCAAAGGGTCAAATTCAAATTTACCCCTAAACTATACAAAATGCCACAATTTCTCCCTCCATTAATAGTTGGGGCCACCTATGCTATCAATCCAATTGGCTCAATAATGTCGTTATACACTAATGGACCTAGCTTGGGGTCACCTATGTCTCTAATTAGCCAGTTTTGTCCAATTAAATGACATGGCTCTAGTTAACCCCCCCCCCCCCCCCCCCATCTTTTTCACCTACATTACAACCTTACACCACCTTCCTCTCCCACCAAAAAAATAAATAGCATATTGCCCCAGAAAAACCATTAATGCCACTATGCTTCTCACTGTCACTATATAACCTGGCATTCAACTCAAAATAAACCCTTCTGCAGCAAACCTTTCTCCATTCTTCCTTTTCATCCTTTCACCACCTAGACCCACCTACAAACAACCATTAAAGCCACATGTGAATCCCAACAATCAACCAGCGTTCAGTATAACCATCACCTTACATAATCCAAACACTGTCGTCCCACCACAACATCCTCTTCCTCAATCTTTCAAAATCTCATTCCCCCCACCCCACCCCAAGTCAGTCCACATCCACCATTCCACCTTCAATGGAAGAACCTTCAACAAAAAAGAAATCAAAGCAATAACCAGTGGCGACACTGCCACCACTCGACCAATTGAAGGATCCAGCATCAACTTCTCCCTCTTCTTTAAATTCATAATTTGTTAATTGTAGTTCTTTTAGACTTCCAAAGGCTTTGAACCAAACATTACCAGGTACAGTTGTGATGGAAAATAGTGAGGTGCTTGATGTAGACTTGAGTAAATCTGATTTTTTTAGATCTAATTGATCTTTTTCCTTTTAGGGAGTGAAATTGTGGAGCTTATGGTGGGTAGGAATAAGCGAGAGGTGGTGAGATGATGAAGGAGGTGATGGTTGATGACAAATAGATGATCATTGATGGAACAGTGGGTGGTGTTGTCTCTTCCTGAGTGCACATTCTGTGTTTGTCACGATGTATGTGTATGTGAGAACAAGTGATGTAGAGAGGAGCAAACCTCTATTTTTGTGTTGACCAGGTCCAGGATAGAAAAAGGACTGTGTGTCATGCCATCAATGGCACTGCCACTCTGAATGAAGTATTTATTTGGCTTAATACATACCTTTTCCCAAGCTTGTATGCAAATCTCTTAACACACTCCAATCTCACATGCAACCTTATACAAACAAACATTTTCTCACACGTATCTAAGACACACCACTTTTGTGTTTGACCACTTTTTCTGAACAAGTGTACGTCTCCTGTGTCATTAGCTTTTTTAAAAAGCACTAAAATTAAATGTATACCTCCATCTTCTTCATCTTCCCCTACCATGCTATCACCCCCATGACTGTACTACCATGTCAATTGATGCTTCATTCAAAATTTACCCATTCACAGAAAATTGAACAACAATCTCAAAAACGAATATTTGTTAATACACACATGCTTCAAAAAGAAACAATTAAATAATTTGGAAAGGTATGCCGTATGCCAGAGCCTGCAAGAGAATCGGGTTTGTAATACTACATCTAAAGAAATGGAAAAGTTGATCTAAAGAAACATCAAGTTTAGGCGATTATTCGTTTTATTTTTCATTTCAATTTATACCATCTATCTAATACTACAACACGCAAGACATTGATTGGGGATAATCAACTATGTCCATCAGAAAATGTATTTTCGACTTTCAAAAAGTTTAGTTAATTGGGAATCTAGGTGTTAGTCTCTACTCTCTGCTGTCGGTCAAAGTAGGTGGCCAGATTCTTGTTGAAGTTGAAGTTTTTAGGTAATTGTCATGGGTGATGCCAGTTGAAGCTATCGAAGGAATGGGTTTGGGTGGGGAAAATTGACAAGTTTTTGTTAGAAGAGATAGATAGGATGGAAAAAGAAAGATGATTGAAAAAATAAGAATATGACAAAGTTGGAGGGTTGGACATATGCACCCCTATAAGGCTTTAGACATATAAAATTTTGTACCCACCCCACCCCTCTCTCTGTCTCTTTCTATCTCTCCATCTCTCCTGTCTTTCCCTAAAAGTTATCTTGACTTAAGGAAAGCTTATCACTCCCTTTTCGTTTTTCTTCAACCTAAGACACCCATAATGGACTTCTAAGACGATCTTCAACCATGTTATAACCTGGACTTCTAGGACTTCTAACACTAGTCCTGAGATTTGTGAGTTATTCACCTGAGATTTACTGAAGCTGATCAGTTTTTTTTCAACTTCAGCTCAATTATATTATTGTTAAAACTCCTACTTAACAACTTGCATAGACGAAAAGTAAGGACTGAGGCTCTGCTGGTTTCAAAGATCTAGAAAGAAGGCTGTTGTGCTGGAGCTCAAAAGATTACAAATATGATTCAAACTTATTAAATCAAAATCCTGAAACCTAACTCCATGCCACAAAACAAGGGAGTGAGTTCTCGCGAAGATGCTAAGCCTAGAGATGAGTCTATTCCAAATTGTGAGTGTTCATTGATCAGGTGGATCTATATGCTTCGGGGTGGTGAGACGAGGTGTAACGCATTCAACTAGAAGAGCGACCCGTTGGTTCACAAAACCCTGTGAGAATATGGGTCAAATTCTACCAGATCAAACCTATGGGACTTAAGGAATGATATAAAAAAAAAAGAGGGAAAATATTCGTATTAAATAAATATGAAGTAGAAGAACCCAAATTCCAAATGAACAAATTCAAACTTGAAAAAGGATCTTCCTTATAATTGACCGAATTGAGAAGCAAAAATATTCTGATAAAGACGTTTCTCAGTAATATCATCATTGGCCTGATCTGACTCCCCACCAACCGCCCGTTTCTGAATCAACTGCATCATAAGCTGCTATAGCTCTTGCCGTCACACATTCTCCAGATTATATAAACAGAGTAAATAATCACATCACATGGATGTAAAAATCCAGATCTTAAGTAGGCAACCAATGAAATCTAGCTAATTGAAAGTGTAAAAATCGATTTAATAGATTATATAGATGATAATGAGAGTTGAGTGATGCATCGGTCACTGATGCATTGTTAATAAGTTGATGATGATCGGAAATACAAAAGAGTGAAGAGAAGAGAAGAGAACCTTGAGAGTACGAGTGGCAAATTCAACGCCGATAGTAGATTTAGACTCCAAACAGAACTCATTTCTAGTGAATCTGGAGAGCAAATTGGATTTGCCAACTCCAGAATCTCCGATTAACACAATCTTGAACAAGTAATCGTACTCTTCGTCTGCTCTCCTTGCCATTTCTCTTTCAACAAACACTTAGTCTACTCACAATCAACAATCCTGGATCTGTTAGCTCAATCACAAATATACGCTTGGACTTGTGTTGGACTTCTCTGGACCTCTGTTTTTCAAACTTGTGCTAGTAATTTCTATTTTGCTTTTGCTTTTTGCGGAACAAACGTCACAGTTACGGCACTCAATAGTCATGTGGGTTTACACATTTTCAAACAAATTCCAATTAATGAAATACTGTCTGAATTCAAAGGTAAATATAAAAAAGTATATCATGTACTATTGAAAATAGTTTAAATATATCTCTAGTTATACTTTCAGGTTAAATATATCCATCTCGTTATATTTTTGGTACATATTTATCCTTATAATAGAGGGACACATGTACAACTGGGATTAAAAGAAATCATCCAATTTAAACCATATCCAATTATAAGGTAATCCGCCCCCCCCGAATCAATTTTACCCAACTCAATTAATATCATCCGACCCAATTTTAAAATTCAATCATAAAAAACCTAAAGAATTTTATTTGTGCTTCTTTGGTTTAATTTATAAGGAACAAAATGTTTATCATCTCCACTTATGTTTACAAACTGAAAACATTTCTAAAAACTTTCCATGACAGTGCAGTCTCTATCTTGTCACTAAATAAAATATTTTCTATGACAATGGAAGAGCAATCAGCATAGATAGTAGCGGCTCTTTCCAAGAAGGTAAGAAGAGTAAGAGGACTTGAATTTGCTCCAGTGAAAGAGATGGAGTAAACCAAAAAAAAAAAACTTCTAATTTTGTTTGCAAAATGGATTATATTTACAGGTCCTCTCATTTTTTATCTTTAAGTTTAAATTGGGTCGGATAATATTAATTGGATCGGGGAAAATTATTTTGAGCAGGGCGGATCACCTTATAATTGGGTATGATTTAAATTGGATGGTTTCTTTTAATCCTAATCGTTCATGTGTCCCTCTGTTAGTCATAAGGGCAAATATGTGCCAAGAGTATAACGGGAGGGGTATATTTAACCCGAAAGTATAACTAAGGGTATATTTGAACTATTTCCAATAGTACAGGGGTATATTTGACCCTTTCCGATATAAAAATGACTTAAAATAAGTTATCAAGTGTTTGGTAAAATTAAATATAAATTAAAAATCAAAAGTAAGTCTCTCCTACTTTTTATTTTTACTTAAAATTATTTAAGTTTGATTTATTTATTTATTTTAGGTTGAATGGTCTGGTGGACCCTTATACTTATATGAGTTGTATTATGGACCCTTCTACTTGACCATTTGTCAATTGAACCCTTAAACTTAATGAAACTCAATATTTTAAGCCCTTTGACCATTGATCAAGCTTATGTGGCAACTTAATTGTTAAGTTGGCACAAACACGTGATTTCACGCGTTAAAGGAGCGTGAATATCAAATTTAAACTAAAATAATAATTATTTAAAAAAAAGACTAAAAATAAAAAAATTGAATATAATTTGTTTTTTTCACTTGTTTCTTCTTTTCCCACCCCACTCATTTCTTTTTCTCTTTCTAATTACATGTATCTTTTTCCCCATCCAAACTTCATTTCTCACTTTCTCCCCTTCCCAGCCTGTTCAATTTCTTTTTTCTCTTTTGTTTTTTTTTTTTTCATATTTTCTTTCTTTATAGAAAAACAAAAATGTGGTATGGTTGTAGATATGTGTTGTCTTTTCATTTTTCTTGTAATTTACAACCCATAAGGTGAGTAAGATTTGATAATCTTGATGGATGAAAAGAGATTGTTGGTTGTCTTTGTAAAATTAGGTGAATGTGTGATGTAAAATTGTGTATAAATATTATGATATATTGAGGTATTTTAATGATGATTCATTGATGCGGAGAAAAGGAATCTATGGTGGTTCAAAAGTTGGATGTAGACGTTGGTAAAAAAAAATAAGATTAAGAGTTGCGAATGATGAAAACTGAGAAAGAATCGAACTATGATTTTTAAGAACTTGAAGAGCTTCGTCACGGTTGTAGACAATAACGGCCTTAAGAAGAAAAAAATTAAGGAGATTGGAGATGGTGTTAATAGTGATTGTGGGTTAAGGGGGTGAAGGAAAGGTGAGAGAGATAACTATTTTATTTTATTTTTTTAAAATAGAAAAAAATTTATTAATTTTTTTCTTTTATCTTTTATGGAGTAACATTTTTAGTTAATAATTTTACTTGTATGAGTTTGTATTCTGGACCCTTCTACTAAATGTTAATTTTTTTTAATTAATTTTACCTGTATGTTAAAAATTAACATTTTTTTCTCCCTTACATAAATGACATGTCATATCCACATCAAATATATTAATGCCATGTCATTTATGTAAGGGAGAGTGAGCTACACACATGGTTGGAGGGGTTTAAATATCTTATTTTAATTGAGTTTGAGGGTTCACTTGACAAAGAGCTGAGTAGAAGGGTCCAGAATACAAACTCATACAAGTACAAGGGTCCATCAGATAATTTTGCCTTTTTTTTTTTACTTATAATCTATTTTTTATAAGACAATCAAAACGGGCTCTAAGTGAAATACTCTTTCCATTTCTATTTGTTTAGTTTATCACATTTTGATGACTTCACATGTAATCTATGGTAGTAGTGATTATTCAAAAAACCAATACGCTTAAATTTAATTTTAAAATATTCATTTTACTCTTAATAATATGATTTATAATCACATAATCATCTATGACTTATTTTAGACCACAATCTTCAAAAGTCTATTTTTCTTTCTTAAACTCAGTATCAAGTCAAACTAAGGTCTCATTTGCTTGAACTTAATGAAGGTCCGAATTTGAACCATTCAGATAATACTCATTAAGCGCATTTGTTTTTTTTTAGATTCTTACACTTATCGGGTCTTAAGACATCTGAATCGGTTAGATTTGAGATGGAGTCTGAAACTCATTCAGCGATCTTCGATAGATAATTAATGCATTAATTGCTCTATTGTACAATCCAATATGACGAATTGATTTTATTGTAATTATCCAAATAGAAAGTGGACTTCATACTTTCAAGATAAATTTATGTAGTATATTTTGTCTTATTTCAAGACATATTTATCTTTGTTTTTGCTTGTATTGTTATTGGAGGCTAATAAACTAATTAATGTTGTGGCCATAAAAATAAGTCCAATCTCTATATATTCAGTTATGTTATAAAATGAAGCATGTGTAGTAAAATACAAGGACAAGAAGAAAAGGAGAGAAAGAGAGACACAAAGTAGTAGTAGTAGCAGTAGTTTTTCTCTATTATTGAATGTTTTTCTCGCACTTACTCTTTCCTTATATTTTTTACTTTGTTACAAGAAGAGGGGTATATATAGTTGTATATACTTGGGCACCAAGTGTGATACATGGATATCTTCTTGTCATGTATATACTTTCGGCACCAAATATATCATATGGATGGTTAGGTTACAACACTTTGTTTGTTGCGTGTATATTCATCTTACATAAAGTGTATAGTGTGTACATAGATGTTACCACAAAATATATGTATGTGAACATCCATTTTACAACACTCCCCTTTGGATGTCCATGTCTTAATAAATAGTGTTCCTCGTTAAAACCTTACCAAGAAAAACCCAATGGGAAAAATTTTAGTGAAGGAAAAAGAGTACACATATCTTATAATACACATTAAGAGTTGCCTCATTAAAGACCTTACTAGAAAAATCCAATGGGAGAATATCTTGGTTAAGGAAAAAAGAGTGCAACACGTATTATACTCCCCCTAATTTAAGACATCACTTAACAACCCGAAGATGACATATTTCAATCTTATGTCTCGATTTCTCAAAGGTTGAAGTTGATAATGTCTTGGTGAATACGAGTGTTGAACATCTGCTACATCCTTCTTTTGAAGGTCATGAATAAAAAAGAACAACTTTGATGAAATATATTTTGCTCAGTCTTCTTTGATGTATCCTCCTCTTAGTTGAGCACACGAGACATTGTCTTCATATAATGTTGTTGGAATATCTCTTTTCGAAGGAAGGTCACGTATTCTCTGGATATGTTTATTGATCTCAACCAAATATATTTTTCAAAACACTCAATACATGATCTTGTCGACGTAGACAAATTGCTCGTTCGATTTGTTAGCAACAACAATCGAGCACTAACAAACACTTTCAGTAAAATTGATTGTCTTATGGAATGATTTGAAATGACAGTATTTCCAAATGAAAATATATAACTTTCATGAGTTCAAACTTCATAATTTCCTGCAATTTCATAATCAATAAATCTTGACACAATTGATTAGAATAAATAATTTATATCGATATTTGATTCACTCTAGTATCTCCACCGATAAGAGTGATGTTATATTTTGCATGCATGCTAATAAAAGTATTTACCATGAATAATAATAGCATGATACAAAAGTGCACCAATTTCACCATGACATGGTACTTTCTAACCATTTTAATGAGATCAAAATTTATCTTTATAATATGCGATCTTACAACCATTGAGATACTATTCAACGGAATCACTTTATAACCTTCTAAACCCTTCAAGGATTTTCATATAATATTTACTGTCTAACTAGACATGAGAATCATTTATCATGCGTATTCAAGTTTTTCATATATTGCCAGACTGAAAGGAACCTTATTGCATCCACCTTAGGAGTATACATCTCCATACAATAATGTCAGGACTTTTGTGAAAAATCTTTATTTTCTAATGCACAAGCATTACTTCATATTTTACGATTTCACTTATTGCACAATAATTCATTTGTACCCCACTGACATTATATCTTGGATATGGACAAAATAAGTCCAAAACATCACTTTTCCAAGTGAATAAAAATATACTTGAATTGTATTTTCTTTTGGCCAATCATTTACCTGTCAACTCTCGACAAATTTAATATCAAGATCCTCATCATCATTTATAATTTTGAGCGCTATATTATATTCAATATATCGTCGATAGTTATTTGATATTGATTCTAATGTGACATAACTTATCAAACTCGCTTTATTTTTCATCATTTTCAGGTACTTGAACCTTTGCCAAGGTTTTTATAAAGTGTTATGTCATAGTGCTTTTTCTAAAGCACTTGCCTCATTATTATGACCATCTTAATCATTTGCTCTTTTTCTTCTTCAAGAAGTTTTATCTTTCGAATCGATTAATTTATCACGCTTCAGGCGTGCCATAAATTATGTCCTTCAAGGACTTTTCATTAGAGCATTTATAACTGGATTATAATAAGTCAGCAAATGCGTCTGACAATTGACTTAAATCATCTCTTCAATGAAAATCATACCAATGATAATTCATTATGTATAACTTATTTTCCAGTTGTTTATCTCCCCCTAATGCTAGATTTCTCTAACATTCCCTCAACCTTATTTGGGGACTCATCTTTGTGCATTCTATAATGGTGGAGCAATGGAATAATATATCACACATTTAAATTTCTAGATGATAATTATTTGGTTCCTGACCCTAAACCAATTGTGATAGGGGAACCTTGTTGGCTTGATACGTACAAGTGTTGCTACACTTTAAATAACACATCTCATACCAAATTTCTTTTGTGAGTTTTGTTCTCATAACCAATGATTTAACTATTATTTGAGGCATATAATTTCTGCTTAAACCATTTGGATATATACCAACATTATCAATATTGTTATATAATTTGAAATGTGCTCTTGATTTATCAATTCGAGCAAACAACCTTTGCAAAAATTAAATTGCAAGTTGATAATAAAGCACATGTGACCATAACATAGATGCATCTATATAATAGTAAATGGTCCACATGACAGGTGAACGGATCCATATTCACCTTTTTATACATTTCAAAATTTCAGGAGATATAATCTCAACCTTAGCTGGTGCAATAATAATTTTATCATGAGAACAAACAACACAAGAGAATTCTTGAAGGATTTATTATTTCTTCAAATATATAATACTATATGAATTCTCTGTTATTTCTGTATCATATTTAAACCGGGACGATCATCAATCGGCCATGCCAACTGATATTTATTTCAATAAACTTCTAGTTTATTTTGCAAGTGATTCTATCATCATGCCCATACTTAGTTACCATAAACAATATGCAAATATGGGTAATCTTTCACGTAAATATTTATAACCCACTTTGATTGTAGTAATATCAAGATCTTAAATCTTTCCATATTTTATAGTCTTAATATATTTTTCTTTGACTATTTCTTTGAAACTTAAAAAAGTTTCTTTCGAGACTTACTACAATTCCAATATCATGAGCAATTTTATTTATTTGGATAGTAGCACATTAGCTCACCAAAGCTCACAAATAACATTGAAAACTACTACATATTTCATAACATTGTTTGTGTAGTAAACATCTCTTTTAAGGAGAAATTTATATCATTATTGTCATGGTCAAAATCATTACAAGCAAAACTTGTTTCTAGATTTACTTTTGTCATTAGTATCTCCTCCCTTTTATTTAATATCTGGCAAAACATTTTTGATGCACAAAAATACATGCATAACCAATGACAATTTTGTGGCAAGAAATTATTTCCTTCTTTTGCCCTTTCGGTAGTTCATACTAAAACATACCATAATATTTGTGATGTACTAAAAGTACTTGACCAATGATCATTTATGCCAAAATAAATCTCTTTATATCTCTCTAACCTCTCATACGGATGAGTTGTGGTATTTATTAAATCATGCATGAGTTTGTCCTTATTTATATTTTTCATCATCTCTTGACACACTCATTTTCAAGAATGGTTCATTTTTCATGATACTTACCATAAGTCACATTCTCTTCAAAGAATTGACTATAATCATATATACATGCTTCATAATTATTATTTTTCATTAGAAGTTCATTGTCATGCTTTGAAATTCATCATAATCATATGACATACCTCGACATCACTTTTGAAAGGTCAAGTGCACCTTCACTTTATATTTCTTTATTTTGATGGAGGATTTATAAAATCAAATTAGTTTGCACGATAATTGTGTGCCCAATACCTTTCATACCAAATTAGATGACAAAAATTAGCTTCACTCTTTGAAATACCATTTTGAGAACTCATAATGTTCTTTCTTTTATAATTATCACAATGATGATTGTTATAATTTTATCCGTTCATGTCCATATTCATATGTCCAATCATAAAATAATCTTGTCATCTTTCAGACTTTAATTGTATTGCTATCACATTCTCTTTTAAGAATGAATCATATTCAATGGGATGGACTTCACAAGTTTTAGCAAGAGCATATTGATTTGCTCAATCATCACTTTATATCAATCTATTGCACCAAGACTTTAACCCAATGTCTTATCCATACAAGGCATGCTAGGCCCAAATACTAAAGGACTTGAACTCAAAATCTTATCATAATGGTGCATCGAGACTTTAATCGATGTCTTACCCTTTTGGCGCGATGAAACATGAATCCACCATCTTACCCTCAATCAATAAAACTTGCCCTTGAGCCTTTGAAATATCATCACTTTGTTATTAATAGCACAAATAACAAAGTGCGAGAAGTTGAGTTTTAAGCCTTAAGAGAGGCCGGAAGGGTAATTTTGTCATTTGACCTCTTTTAAGAAATTTGATGATTCTATAGAGTCCCAAATATCGAATTTAATAAGGTAGCATTTCCATTTTATTTTATCAGACTCCAAACAATTTCTCAAGGTCCATTTGAAGGCATTTTACCATGTGTCGAGTAGCTAGTTTTTCAATTTCTGGTGCAGCTCATTTTGACCTTCGCGATCCATAGGCTACGATCATGATGAATATGTTTCTTTAGCCCTCGCAATCATAGACAGGGAGTGTCACGACCCAGGGTACCCCCTAGACGTAATGTGGCGTACTTGACCCTGAAGGGGTCTCATACAAATCCTTAGCATAATCATAACATAAGATACTAGAAAAGTTCGGGAAATTTAAAACTTCTTTAGATCCAATCAATAGAAAACATTTTCATAAGCAACAGAAGTATTTTACTAACTCTTTGTCTCAAACCATCTATTTAAAACTCATGAATAAAAATCTTGGGATGCAGCCCATATAAAGTCAAAAACATAAGGAAAAGACAAAAGGAAATAAGGGATATTGTCCTCGAAGCTATGAGGACTCACAAAGTCATCAATTACTCTTCAAGCACCTTAGAAACCTAGCCTCCAAAGAACTCAATCTTCAAGACCCTACATTTGATTAAAATGTAGGCAATATGCGTTAGTACAAAATGTACCAAGTATGATAGCTAGCACAACAACATAGGAGCATCTCAAAATGGTTAGTAAACATAAGACATAAGCATAAGAGATAATAATATAATCTCCAACATGAGCATCACATAATCATAAGTCAACATAAGACAAAGTTAATGAGCATAGGAGACAATTCATAGTCATACAAGCATAATTGACTCTTAGTCCTCTACACCATAATAACACCATTCTTAAGTAACCTCAAAAGCATACAAGTGCAAAGCAAGAATAGCATCCCATAATACCACCCAAGCCAAGTACCCCTTTAAAGTTATCTTATTCATAGTCTATATACATGGTCATCTCTTAAGTCTTTCTACCATAAGGGAAATATACTCCTAAGTAACCTCAAGACACACTTGTGTAATGCATGAAAGGCATCTCATACTACCCTTCACACTAAGCATAGCCTTGAAGTCATCTTAGTCATACTCACCCTCATTTGGTCTTATCACTAGTTTAACTCTCATAACTAAGGGAATCTGTCACCTTTAGTCACTCATAACAAGGAAGGCAACTATAGCACAATCATATCTCACTATCTTCTTTAGTAACCCAAAGTCATACTTGTGCAATACATGCATAGCATCCCATAATACAATTCACGCTAAGTACAACTCTTAGGTCCTCATACGAATACCTCTTGTCTTAGAACCTTGTTACTTTCTTTAACCTTAGAACACTATGAGGTACTCTCTTAAGCACATCTTAGTTCATTTATGCTTTAGAACAATATGAGATGCCTCTTCAAGCATGTCTAATTTCATTGGATATGAAGATTACTACTAGAAACCTTAACTCAACTATGTGAAGGCCTCTATCTCATGAGACCTAACTATGGGAAAACCCACACTCTACTACGTAAGAGTTCCCCCTTTGACTTGGATAGTCCTCACATCAACTAGGTGTGAAACTCCTTTCAACTTGGAGCCCGGACCCTCTCTTGTGTGACACTCCATCTCATTTGTCTATATTCACTAGGGGTCAAGCATATACCCCTAGATTCACTATTAAGCCTTTCTTAACATTCATATCTCATGGAGAGATGTCATTAACATCCAATACATGTTGAAGTGATTGTATCACTTCATACTATCAAACATTTATAAAGTAGGTTAGGTGAGTATAGGCCTTTCACCACAATTGTACCCATTAGACTCTATTTTCACTTAGACTTTACTCTCAGCACCTTAGCATCTATAGTCAATCATATTAGCCTTCAACATTCATAACTAGGAGTCTTCATTCTTAACAACTCTACAACATGAAAGAATCCTATGAACCTAGATTTCAAGGTCTTCAATCACATTCTTCATTACTAGGTGATTCTAGCCACAATTCATCCTAAAGGTTCAATTTCAACATTACAAGTCAAGATCAATCATATTTAACTAGGTCTAGTTCAATTCATGATTCATATTCATAACTTTGCATAAGCTCTATACATGATGACAATCCTAGAAGACCTATCAAGAATCATCAATTTCACATCAAAAAGGCATAAACCCACATACTTTGAATTCTAGGGTTAACCAAGGAATTCACATATATTCTTCATAATGTCATAAATAAACACTAAATTAACCATAAATAAGTATTATCCAACCAATTGGAGTCATACCCAACTATACCCATACATTGGAAGTAACCCTAGCTTAGATTGGGGTTCTACTTCACAAATTAGGGGATTACGAAGGGGGCTCTATGGTTTGGAAGAACCCATAGATGAAAATCTAAACATACCTTAATCAATGCCCTAGCACAAGCCTTTAACAATTGAACCTTTGATTTTGACCTTAGCTTCAACCTCTAGCTTCTTTTTCAATGTGGGTCTTTCTAAGGAGAGAAATATTTGAGAGGGGAGTGATTTGGGGTTTTCATTTAGGTATTGTATATAGTGACTTAAAATTGGGGGCTAAAGAATTAAAATAGTCTAAATAGGTGAATAAAAGACATACAAAACGACCCCTACTTAAACCTAGTCGAATAGGAAATTACTAAACTAACCTTCACTTGGCAGCCGACTCCCAGGCTTCACGGCCACTTTGACGGCTCGCCAAGGGCACCACGGCTCGTGGTGGTGCCCGTGGTCCCTTCACCAGTGTCCCTCTCAACTTGCTAAGCCCCACATTTCCTAAGGCACCTTTACGACCACTTTGACGGACCGTGGTCAAGACCGCGGATCGTGAAGTGGCTCGTGGACTTGGGGCAGTAGCTTGGCCTCAAGGCCTTGCCTCTCATGGGACTAAGGGGTCTTCACGGACCGTGGTCAAGACCACTAGCAGTGAAAGTGGACGTGGACCCTTGGGTAGTAGGTTTCCAAGGTTAGGCAGCCTTGGCCCTTTGGCTTAGGCTTGCCCTTTTGCCTTGGTATTTTCCCTTCCCATGCTCAACCAAACTCTAAAAGGTCTTCTAAACTATGAGGTATAACACTTACCTTGACGTTCAACCACTAAACCTCTCATTCTAAGCACGTAAAGTCTCATCTACGACTCTATTTCACATATATCAAACTCTAGAACCCTAGCTCATGGCTCTAGTTTAGTCTACAAATTTTTGGGTCGTTACAATATCTTCTCCTTGGGAACATTTGTCCTCGAATGACCTTTCTACACACTTCATAAGGACATAACTCAAGACTAGCAGCCCATCATGCATGCACTACATCTAAATGCACATAACAAGAGAGGAAAACTTCAATCCCACTCTAAATATGCTCAATGCAACTCAAGGAAGTAGAAACTACATCTAACAACCCATTTATGCATGAAATTCTCATAACTCATCATATTCATAGGAGGAACTACCTTCTCCAACTAACCATGCTCAACATAATCTCATGGAGCTCATATGAAACTTAACTCAAAAATGTTACAACAAGAGGCAAAACAATGCATGTAAGTCATTTCTAACAAAACCTAAGCATTTTCATGAATATGCACAATTAAAATCATGGCAACATATAAATACACAACAACCTTTCTAAATAAGCACACTATATCCCCCTTGGGTGTAAGCCTACACAAACTCTTTTAAACATCATTTATGCAAAGGACAATTTCAAAATCCAACATAACAAGTCACAAAAGACAAGAAAAATCCGGAAGTTTGCTAAAACATAAAACACTTACCAGAAGGGACATGAGGAGATCACTCTTGATCTTCTCTAGATTGGAGGGCATAAAACCTATTCTCCTTTTGAGTACCCTCATCCGGATCACTAGAGGCAACTTTTTTATCCTCCCTTCCCTTAGCCTTAAGAACCGGGCAATCTCTCATTTTGTGCCCATCCTTCCCATACCCATAGCAACCATCCATGATGGCTAGGAACTTACCACAATGACTCCTCCCACACTTGGAGCAAGTAGGCTTGGGAGAATCTTGGCTGCAACCTTGGTTTAGTCCTAGGCCTATCTTGTCCATCGGACTTAGCATTAGAAAACTTCACATCATTGGTCCTAGCCCTCTTTACCTCCCTATTCATTTTCTTGAGCTTTTGCTCCTAAATTTGTTCGTCATGAACCATAAGTTTTGAAATATTCATACTAGGGATAAGCATTACCGAACGACACTCATTCTCTACCAATTCGGACACTCCCATCACAAACTTATTCATTCTAGCCCTTGAGTCTGCCAGTAGGGTTGGAGCATACTTGGATAGTTGGGTGAACCTAAGAGCATACTCATTTACACTCATACCTCCTTGACGAAGGTTGATGAATTCTTGCATCTTTCGTTCCCTCAATTCTAGGGGAAATAACCTATATAGGAATGCTTCCTTGAACCCCTCCCATTTTATTGGGCCAGCTCCTAACGGCCTATCATCTTTCCATTGTTCATACCAAATTTGGGCTATATCCCTCAATTGATAAGCGGCTAGTTCCGCTTTTTCTACCATAGTCAACTCCATGATAGTAAGCACCTTATACACCTCATCTATGAAACCTTGAGGATCTTCCTCCATCTTGGAGCCATAAAACTCAGGAGGGTTCATCCTCAAAAACTCTCTCACTCTCAAAGCAGCCGTATTCACATTATTAGCCAGAGCAACTACTTCCCTATTGACTTGGGCCGTCACAGCTTGAGTCAATATTTGGAGAGCCGCCCTTTTCTCCACATTTGTCATAGTTCCCGCATCATTAGGAACTTGAGGAGGAGCTTGGTGTGGAACTTGAATAGGAACTTATTGCTCCTCATCACCTTCCTCAACACTACTAGCATTAGCCCTTGTATTAGCCATACCCTGAAAAACCATAGGGAAAGGATTAGAAAAAGGGCCTACTAAAGCCAAACTCTATGACATGACTAAGAGAATTAAAAAGTAGGATTTCCTAAGCATCCAATATCCTTCTATTCATAAATCTGGCGCGCTTCACATTTATGAACAAGACTTTACTAGACGTGGTTTGAGACAATCCTAGAACCATTCTAAACATTCTGCTCTGATTACCAAGTTTGTCACGACCCAGGGTTACCCCCTAGGCGTAACGTGGCGTAGTTGACCCGAAAAGGATCTAATAAAAACCCTTAGCATAATCATCACATAAGATACTAGAAAAGTACGAGAAATTTAAAACTTCTTTAGATCCAATCAATAGAAAACATTTTCATAAGCAACGGAAGTCTTTTACTAACTCTTTGTCTCAAACCATCTATTTAAAACTCATGAATAAAAGTCTTGGGACGCAACCCATGAAAAGTCTAAAACATAAGGAAAAGACATAAAAGGAAATAAGGGATATTGTCCTCGAAGCTATGAGGACTCACCAAGCCTTCAACTCTTCTAGCACCTAAGAAACCTAGCATCCAAAGAACGCAATCTCCAGACCCTACATTTGATTAGAATGTAGGCAATATGCGTTAGTACAAAATGTACCAAGTATGATAGCTAATACAACAACATAGGAGCATCTCAAAATGGTTAGTAAACATAAGACATAAGCATAAGAGATAATAATATAATCTCCAACATGAGCATCACATAATCATAAGTCAACATAAGACAAAGGTAATGAGCATAGGAGACAATTCATAGTCATACAAGCATAATTGACTCTTAGTCCTCTACACCATAATAACACCATTCTTAAGTAACCTCAAAAGCATACAAGTGCAAAGCAAGAATAGCATCCCATAATACCACCCAAGCCAAGTACCCCTTTAAAGTTATCTTATTCATAGTCTATATGCATGGTCATCTCTTAAGTCTTTCTACCATAAGGGAAATATACTCCTAAGTAACCTCAAGACACACTTGTGTAATTCATGAAAGGCATCCCATACTACCCTTCACACAAAGTATAGCCTTGAAGTCATCTTAGTCATACTCACCCTCCTTTGGTCTTATCACTAGTTTAACTCTCATAACTAAGGGAATCTGTCACCTTTAGTTATCTCACTATATTCTTTATTAACCCAAATTCAAACTTGTGCAATACATGCATAGCATCCCATAATACTATTCATGCTAAGTACACCTATTAGGTCCTCATACTAATACCTCTTGGCTAGGAACCTTGTTCCTTTCTTTAACCTTAGAACACTATGAGGTACTCTCTTAAGCACATCATAGTTCATTTATGCTTTAGAACACTATGAGATTCCTCTTCAAGCATGTGTAAGTTCATTAGATATGGAGATTGCTACTAGAAACAATAACTCAACTATCTGAAGGCCTCCATCTCATGAAACCTAACTTTGAAAAAATCCACACTCTACTACGTAAGAGTTCCCCCTTTGACTTGGATAGTCCTCACATCAACTAGGTGTGGTTCTCCTTTCAACTTAGAGCCCGGACCCTCTCTTGTGTGACACTCCATCTCATTTGTCTATATCCACTAGGGGTCAAGCATATACCCCTAGATTCACTATTAAGCCTTTCTTAACATTCATATCTCATGGAGAGATGTCCTTGACATCCAATCCATGTTCAAGTGATTGTATCACTTTATTCTATCAAACATTTATAAAGTAGGTTAGGTGAGTATAGGCCTTTCACCACAATTGTACCCATTAGACTCTATCTTCACTTAGACTTTACTCTCTAAGCCTTAGCATCTATAGTCAATCATATTATCCTTCAACATTCATAACTAGGAGTCTTCACTCTTAACAACTCTACAACATGAAAGCATCCTATGAACCTAGATTTCAAGGCCTTCAATCACATTCTTCATTCCTAGGTGATTCTTGCCACAATTCATCCTAAAGGTTCAATTTCAACATTACAAGTCAAGATCAATCATATTGAACTAGGTCTAGTTCAATTCATGATTCATATTCATATTCTTGTATAAACTCTATACATGATGACAATCCTAGAAGACCTATCAAGAATCATCAATTTCACATCAAAAAGGCATAAACCCACATACTTTGAATTCTAGGGTTAACCAAGGAATTCACATAAATTATTCATAATGTCATGAATCAACACTAAATTAACCAGAAATAAGAATTATCCAACCAATTGGAGTCGTACCCAACTATACCCACACATTGGAAGTAACCATAACTTAGATTGGGGTTCTTTTTCACAAATTAGGGGATTACTAAGGGGGCTCTATGGGTGGAAGAACCCATAGATGAAAATCTAAACATACCTTAATCAATGCCCTAACACAAGCCTTCAACAATTGAACCTTTGATTTTGACCTTAGCTTCAACCTCTAGCTTCTTTTTCAATGGGGGTCTTTCTAAAGAGAGAAATATTTGAGAGGGGAGTGATTTGGGTTTTGATTTGGGTCTTGTATAAAGTGACTTAAAATTGGGGGCTAAAGACTTAAAATAGTCTAAATATGTGAATAAAAGACATACAAAACGACCCCTACTTAAACCTAGTCGAATAGGAATTTACTAAACTAACCTTCACTTGGCAGCCAACTCCCAGGCTTCACGGCCACTTTGACGGCTCGTCAAGGACACCACAACTCGTGGTGGTGCTCGTGGTCCCTTCACCAGTGTCCCTCTCAACTTGCTAAGCCCCGCATTTCCTAAGGCACCTTCACGGCCACTTTGACGGACCATGGATCGTGAAGTGGCTCGTGGACTTGGGGCAGTAGCTTGGCCTCAAGGCCTTGCCTCTCATGGGACTAAGGGGTCTTCACGGGCCCTTTCACAGACCGTGGTCAAGACCACTAGCAGTGAAAGTGGTTGTGGACCCTTGGGTAGTAGCTTGCCAAGGTTAGGCAGCCTTGGCGCTTTAGCTTAGGCTTGCCCTTTTGCCTTGGTACTTGCCCTTCCCATGCTCAACCATACTATAAAAGGTCTTCTAAACTGCGAGGTCTAACACTTACCTTGACGCTCAACCACTAAACCTCTCATTCTAAGAACGTAAAGTCTCATCTACGACTCTATTTCACATATATCAAACTCTAGAACCCTAGCTCATGGCTCTAGTTTAGTCTACAAATTTCCGGGTCGTTACAGGGAGTATCGCGATCGCGATATAAACATTGTGTCCTTGGCGAATGCGATGATCATTCTTCACCTGGACAGAACCTAAATTCGGAATTTTTTCCATTTTTCTCATTTCCACTATTTTCACTCGATTTGAGCTTAGGAGAGGCTATTCTTGGAATTTCTTCTTAGTGAAATTCGTTTGGGTAAGAGCCTTTAATCATTCTTTATCAATTCCTTCAAGTTTTATCTTTCGAAAACTCTTTTAAATCTTAATTTCAATGGGTTTTGGGGGTTTTTCCCCTAAGTCGAAAAATTAGTATTTTCTTGATTTGGAGCTTGTTTCTTGATCGCTTTTAATGGGGTTTTCAACCACGAATCCCTCTTGTCTTGTAAACCATTTTTTTCAATTAAAAAGAAAATCTGATTTTAGCCTTTTGATTTTTGAAGTGATTTTTGGATTATTTTACCCCGGTTTCTAATCCTATCAATATGGGGATCATCGGGCTCCTTTTGACAAACTCTATTCATTCTTGATAGCTAGGGATCGTGTGGTTGATGAAGTACTTCGTTAGAGTTGTTCGAGTGAAGTTTTAGCCTTCGAGGTAGGCTTTGCTATCCTTTTTTTAGACTTAGATGAGTAAGTGATCTTTCTTAGGGAATTAACTGTGAAATGAGTTGTAGTATGTGTTTTAGAGGTTGTTAAGTGTTGACTTTCTTGTTTAATTCGTGTGATGCCTATGTATGATGTTTAGCCTGTGTGGAGACTTGTGTGATATCTTTAAATGTTGCTGAAAACCTGTGATATTTGAGTAATTTCCCGAGTGAGGAATTGTGTGACCTATGTTTACATTTGACATTGAGTTATCCGAGTTAGGGGATTAAGTTGATTTTTTCTAAAACATCTTAAAATGAACGAAATGTTTTTCTAAGTGGTAAAGATCGATTCAAATGGATTCCTCCACTACCCCTAATATTTGAGGTATGCTTATGACTTGTTGAGTTTGGGAACTTGATACTATTTGAAATTCTTGATGAACTAATTATGCCTTTGTGCTGTATGTATTATGATGCATTCATCCTCATCCAACATATCATTGTTCATGAAAATATGAGAAAGTGGAGAACTACTATCTTTATGTGACACCTTACTTATATCCTTAACTACGTGCTAGGTGGCAAGTTGGTAAGATATTAATATTATGAGATTGGTATATGGATTATGATTCCCCCATGGGTCCTTGTCTAGCAGCTAAAGCTCGACAAGGTGTATATGACAGGTTGTGGCCCACCTGGTCCCACCTCATCATTTTATTATTAATTACATTGCAGTGGCCAACTTTGTTGTATTGTGTGACTTGTTTATTTGTATCATTTTGTGTTTATTTTATTCGCGCAGTTTTTACATAAATTGACAACACCGATGTCGGAGTGGGACTTTTATGCGTGTAGGTGAAAACGTTTTATAGTTTATTTCTTAAGTCTGATTAGTTGTTTATACTCGATCGGTCTAACCTACTGAGTACATGTAGACTGTACTCACCCCATACTTCTGTTACCCTTTTGATGTTGATCATAGTTAGGGTGATGCTAGTAGCGGTTGATTGGATCTAGCGGTTTCTTCTCTTTTGGAGTTGCGGTGAGATCTTGTTTTTCAAATCGCCATTGGTCTTCGTCTATTATTTACGATCTTTAATTTCCTTTAGCCTGATAGAAATGTTCACTTAGTTTTACTTTTCAGATTTTTGTCAATCCTCAACCCACGAGGACCTATACAAGTGTACTATGGCCCTAAACAGGCATAAGAACAGGGTAGGTCATTACATTCCGCCTATAGTGTTCTTTGAAGAGATGGTTGGAAATCTAGAATTTCCATTCTCATTTGATGTTAATACATGTATTAAAGAGCTATACTTAACACAAAATATGAGCAGATCTTATCTTAAATAATGTTGTTGAAGTTTGGTTAAAAAGGGTCTTGGAAGCTCCCAAACACTTGGTGAAATTCGGTAAAATGAAAGTGGCTGCCCGAATTTGCCTTATGAATCTCGACTAAAATTTCAGGGATGCCTAGTAGCTGTGTTACACCATGAATCAACAAACTTGCTACAAAATTTTAAAGCAACATCTCAACAGTCAACACCAGGACAAGTCGATGTGATCTTTCTATCTTAATGGAAGACAAACAGTAACCATCTTAGCTCCAGAAAAATGATGTCAATATCCAAGGAAAACGGCAACACAACACTCATGGAAATATCAAAAATTTCCTATCAAGAGTCTTCAAACATCTTAAAGATACCGGTACAGAATTTCAACAAGAAAATTCCCATTCAATATCAAACTATATCCACATGCATGTTCGCTTTGTACAAAAACAAAAATCTGATAATAATACAAGAATTTCAGTTTCCACCGTTAACTGGACCAGAAAAGCTCCATCATTATTTTAGGCCATATGGGACGCGGAGTGCACCAAGTATAGCAGAGTGCTCCTCGGCTTCCTTACAGAAGATCTCTTCCCATATCTTGAGAAGTTCTGTTTCACATGCTCAAATCAGTAAAAACTGAACTGTGATATGCAACTTAAATTTAATGCATAGGGTACCCTCATCTAAGCAAATAATATTTAAAGAGGTCATCTTGAAGATTAGTACATGAAAATGATGTTCCCATAGCATGTGTGTCACACTGCTACTCTTAAATCTCTTCACTTATGTAGTGGAATGATGTGGATAATTATTATGCAAAGCTTTATTGCTTACATTAGTACATAGTAAAAACATGTAATTACATGAAATAAAAATACAAATCAAACATACCAGATTTATCGGTGGATGAAAGGCACATGATGATCATGTCGAACCTTGGGACCTTTGTCAGATCTTCCAGGTATCTAATTGCCAAATTCATATCTTCACTGGTGAATAGCAGGAAAATATCATGTCAAGATTAACAGTCTGCAAACTCTACTTGAAGATCCCACCTAAATGTACCCCATACTTACATGAAAAATGTAGCAACACATCTTACAATGTCCATGAGCATCGGAGCAGATAATGCATTTTTAAATATTCTGGGTAACATTGCAGGTGAAGTGACCTGAACAGAGAAAGCAGGTCTAGATTACTGAAACAGGTGCAGAAATGAAAAAAGTAGTCTCTTGACTGTTTTAACATAGATTTGACCAATAAATAAAAAGAAAAAAAAAAACCCTTCGGGGTGGCCCAGTGGTTTGGGCTTGGGACTTCCATGTTGGAGGTCTCAAGTTCAAAATCCCTTGCCAGCGAAAGCAAGGGGTTGCTTTCTGGGTCGAGCTCGTCGCATCAGGCTTGCCTAGTGCGGGTTACCTCTCCTATGTGGTTTGCGAGCTATTGCATAGGAGCGAGGGTTTTACCCTATACGCACCCAAAGGGTAGCGGCTGCAGGTGTCCCTTGTCATCAAAAAAAAAAAAACAAGATGACGAGAAAAACTTAAAAACCTTCAATAATTGAGTTTGCAGATTACGATCACCAGAAATTCCCCGCCAAGAAACCTCAAACTGATAGGCTGAATTTGGTGCTGCAATATTTTTTGCAGCTTCAGTTTTCGCAAGACCAGCTGCTCGGGCAGCAAGCTCTTGGACAGATTCCTCTAGTTCTTGCTTGCTTATCTTGTGAGTTTTCTGCAAAAATATTAAGTAGGGCATCAAGTGTATGTGTAGAATTATATTAGCATGACAGAAATGACAAAATACTAGTATGGTATCGCCTGTAAATGAAATACAAATACAGTTGTTCACTAAAATAGTCATAAATAAATTCAGACACTTGGAGGTACTAACATTCAATGTTTCACCAAATGTGAAACTTCAGTAACGGATATGCATCAACATAAAATACTCAAGCAGGTTTTAGAATATATATTTAGAATAGAAATACGAACAGAAATAATCTATAGAACCCTACTTTGAAGGGGATTGTAATAGTGTCTATAAATAGAGTAAAGTGCAATAATGTACATACACAGTTCAATAATATTTTCCTCCTTTATTTCATACAAGGTATTAGAGCTTTAATGAGAAATATTGGGGAAAGAAAACAAAATCAGTCACTCTGCCTCAATTTTCTGGCGACTATTTTTCGTCAATTCCTTCTTCTGTCGGTGTTATGTGAAAACCAACGCCACCACAGGGCCCCCTACCTTCCGCCGACCAAACCTCAGTCAACCACTCCGGTAGCCGACTTGCATATGCCTCCCAGAAGCTTCGTCACTTCCGATGAGATCTGACCACGCGTTGGGGCTGGAGCCTGTTCGGCCAATTTTCCAGCAACGTTCTTGTTCAAGATCTACTTGTCTCTTGATTCCAAGACGATCCATTCACTTTCCAAATGTCATATTAATTTTCCGGCATTGAAACAATTTTTTTTAGATTCCAGCAACGGTTTATATTTTTTTTTAGATTTTAGGCTACAATTCTGATTTCACAAGATGTCTTTCGGAGTTGATATTTTTGGCTCCCAAAATTACGAGAATTGGAATTTCAACCCTATGATCAATTTAGAACCATTAATGAGAAGCTCAAACTATTTAGCTTGAGCTTCCTCAATTGAGTTGTGGTGTAAGAGTCAAGGTGTCCAAGACCAATTGAGTTGTGATGTAAGAGTCAAGGTGTCCAAGACCACTCAACAAACAATGCTAGTGTGGTAGATAAAAAGGTAAAAGCTAGTGAGGAAGATGCAAAAGCCAATGCACAATGGGAGAAGGTTGACGCTCAATTATGTAGTCTCCTAAGGAAATCTATTGATTCCAAGTTGGATACCCTGATTTCACCCGTTCCAGACATGTTATGAAGTTTGGGAAAAGGCTTCCTTTATACACAGACATCTCTTTTGTATGATGTGATATCTCAAATGACCAACTCAATGAATCAAGAAACTAATGTCTACTTACTTGGGACATTACAGGCAGTCATGAAAGAATTTGAAATGTTGATGCCAATCACTACAAATGTGGAAAACCAACAAGAGCACAAGACAAATGTTGTTTCTAGTTCTTACACTTACTCGACTTCCTACTGACCATGATTCAATGCGTGTGATCAAATTTTAGCTAGTCCTACAATTCCTACAATTGATGAATTATTCTCTCATTTACTTCGCCTTGCCGCCCCTCCCAGTCACAAAGTGGTTTCATCACTCACCGTTGACTCCTCTTTTCTCGCATCTCAAATCATAGAAAATCAAACATATCAATCTACGGAGAATCAAGGAGGAGGTCATTTTGGAATATCTCAACAAGTGTAGTTAATGAGATATGCTTGGACACACTCGTGACATATGTTACTCTGCATGGTCGACCACCCAATAATGTTCATACAACTCAAAAGGAATATAATGAGTCATTTCATTGTCGAGAAAGTAAACAGACATCTCAACACCAAGCCTCTGTTGTGCAACCTGATCAACCATCCAATAATACTCATATTACTTAGATAGAATATGATGAGTTCCTTCAATATCAAGCAAGTAAACAGACGTCTCCACAAGTAGCCTCAGTTGCTGGTAATTCCTTTGCTTGTGTTTCTAGGTTTCTTGGATCATGGGTCGTTGACTCAGACGCTTCTGATCATATTTTTGGTAACAAATCACTTAGTCTGAAATTGTTTATTCACAATCTCTTCCTACTAATATTTTAGCCAATGGCCTTAACAAAATCAAAAGGAGTTGGAAATGACAAACCCCTATCCTCGGTCACTCCAAACTTTATTCTTTATGTCCCTAGTTGTCCTTTTAATCTTATTGTGAGTGTTGTAATTCAGTTTATGACTCCCATGTGATAATCCTTGGAATGCAATTGTTCATATTTGGTGATATATAAAGTCAACTCTAGGTTAAGGACTAATCTTTGAAGATCGAGGCCATGAGCACAACATTGGACATACAAACACTAATTGTGCAGGGTCACCCGCTGATACACGTTTTACATCTGAATATTGTGTTTTAATACGAGGTAATTGGTATCTTAGAAGACTAAGAAATAGAGTATGGTTGCTCAATCTAGTGCAGAAGCAGAATATCAAGAAATGGTTGTAGCAAATTATTAGCTAGTTTGGATCAAACTGTTGAGAGAACTAAAATTTAGAGAAGTTGGTCAGATGAAACTTGAGTGTGATAATCAAGCAGTCCTTCTTACCACGTCAAATCTAGCATTTTCATGCGAAGACTAAGCACATTGAAATTGACCGTCATGTTGTCAAGGAAAAGATACTCTTAGGAGATATTGTTACAAAATTTGTGAAGTCGATTGATCAACTTGAAGATATCTTCACCAAGTCCCTCACCAGTCCTCGTATGAATTACTTTTGTCACAAGCTCGGTACATATGACTTATATGCACCAGCTTGAGAGGGAGTGTTAGAATAGGAATAGGAAAGAGAATAGTATATAGAATCCTACTTGAAAAAGAATTGTAATATGGTGTCGGTAAATAGTGTCTCAATGCAATATATTTCTCTACTATATTTATGCCAGATAATCCTTAATATGATCTTAACCCGACCAAATGCTGAAAACAAGGTCCCTATGACGAGTGTTACGATTGTGCATTACTTAGTTGAAGTTTACTATGTGGATGGCTTGCTCTGAATGTGTTCATCATGCGGTAGATGTCTCTAGAGCAAAATAAGTGCATAAGTGAGCAAAATAAGGTAGCTTTATGTGTGGTAAAACAAGCTAAACAAGCATCTGACTACAAACTAACCCTATGTTGGTGATCATAATTGATAATGACTTAATTTTTCATCCAAAAACAGAAATGACATTGGTCTAGTCTTTGCCTATTGTATGCGCTTGCTCTAAATTTGTTCATCATGTGGAAGATGTTCTAGAGCAAACAAGTGCATGATCTAGCAAGTGAAGATAGCTTTATGTGTGGTAAAACAAATTGATCAAGCATCTACAACAAATTAACCCTATGTTGGTGATCATAATTGATAACGACTTGACTTGTTCATCCAAAAAAGAATGATATCGGTCAAGTGTTTGTCATCATCAAACATGGATTATGAATACCACTGTCAAAAAGGCTATGAGACAAAAGACAGTTTTTCACAAATAACAATATATTTGCTTAATAAAGTTTTTGACACAACATTATGTATACTTATATGAACTGGAACCTTCCGATTGCCTTTCATGCAAAGGGAAATGGATAGGGGTGGGGGTGGGGATAGGGGTGGGGGATATTCAATATGATAAGTTTCAAAACAGAACAGAAGGAGTAGCAGAAATAACTAAATCCTGGAGTAAAACCTTTGCAGTCCCAAAAGCAGGATTCACGGTAGGAACGGTTGGAGAAGCATCTGAATCTTTGTTGTTAATCTGCATATGAGTATCTTCAACTTTAGCAGTCCCAGGAACATCTCTATTGTTTTCCTGCCACAGAATTTGAATGTTCAAGGCATTGTGGATTGGTGAACACCAGTATTGGACAAAATTTTCACCAGCTCATAAAATATATTAGTTACCCAATAAATGATCTACTGTTAGCATCATTTTAAGTTCAAATTCCATGTTGAAATTACATTATAGAGATTGTACATATTACGGAAACAGAAGCAAGTAAATTTGACTTGGAAAGTCGTCGTTTTATTGATCAAGAAAGCTTGCTTATATACATGAAGTCAATAACTGATTGTTGCTAAAAATCTGTTAAACAAGTCTATCGCTAACTAAAATAAAGGAACTGAACTTAAAGATAGCTAACAAAGTTTCAAAAAATAAAAATAGAGTCCAAACTATCTGCAAAACAAATCAGGTAACATTTGTGTGTCCTCAAGAATTGCAGACTCCAAGTTTACTTCTGAAAAACTCAACTTCTTAACATGAAACAACTTTGTAAACAGATCAGCAATTTGATCTTTTAACCTGCTTCTTGCACTTCCCTAGTAAAGTTAATCGGATACTTGCTTGGTTTTCCCATGAAAAATAGATTATGAGAAATGGCTATGGCTGTCTGATTATCCACAAACACTTCTATGCTTTCTTGTTGTTCTAAATCAAGATCTTACTTAGCCAACAAGCTTGATTTACGGCTGCTGCTGCAGCTATAATTCAGCTTCTGCAGTTGACTGTGCCACAAAATCTTGCTTCTTTGAGCACCATGAAAAACATCCTGAACCAAGGCTAAAACAATAACCTGAAGTGTTTTTCATGTCATCAACTGACCCTCCCCAATCACTATCAGAATAACCTTACAATTTGAAATTCTGACTTTTACAGAACTTAACACCATAGTCCAAAGTTCCTTTGACATACGTTATCACTCTTTGGGAATCTTTCATGTGCATTTCACTTGCACAATTCAAACATCCGGACAAGACACTTAATGGTTGCAGAATGTCAGGTCTTGTGGCAGTGGGATACATGAGACGTCCGATCACACTTCTATAACTTGCCTTATCAACCTTGAAACTGCCATCATCCTTAATCAACTTCTCTTTTTGATTCATTGAAGGTGTTCATAGATTTGCAGTCTTTCATTTTGAACTTCTTAATTATCTCCCTTGCATACTTCTTTTGGACACGAACACTTCATTTTGAGTTTGATGAATCTGCATTCCAAGAAAGTAAGACATTTCTCCCAAGTCTGTCATCTCGAATGTTTTTTTCTTTCTTCCTTGAATTCCTCTATCAATTGAAGGTTGTTCCATGTTACAAGAAGATCATCAACATAAAGTGATAGAACCACAATATCAGAATCTCCTTTTTCAATTAACAGAGTTGATTCACTTAGGCTGTTCTTAAAACCTAAGCCTTGCAAATGCGTGTAACAAGCTCTTGGAGCCTGTTTAAAACCATAAAGGGCTTTCTTCAATAGATAAGACTTTATCTTCTAGTCCCTTTACATAAAAACCTTGAGGTTGCTCCACATAAATTTTCTCATGTAGAAAACCCATTTAAAAAGCTGACTTGACATCTAATGAAAGACTTTCCCACCTTTTTGAGAAGCAACAGTTAACAACAGTCTTATAGTATCAAGTCGAGCAACTGGAGCAAATATTTCTGAATAATCAACTCCAGAATTTTGTGAATAACCTTTTACAACAAGTCTTGCCTTGAGCTTGTTAACGGAACCATCGGCATTCAATTTTGTGCAGTAAACCCACTTCACACCAACGACCTTCCCATCTTGAGGCTTTTCCACTAGTTGTGAGGTCTTTTTCTTGTCGATCATTGCAAGCTCATCCTCCAGTGCAGCTTGCCACTTGGGATCTGAAATGGCTTCTTCAAATCCAGAAGGCTTTAAAATGGCAACATTGCATCTCTGGTATATGTCAAAGAGCAACCTTCTTCCTCTCAAGATTGAGCATCAATTACCTCATCATAATCTGATAAATTGTTTATAATCTGCTTCTGGCTAACTTCCTCCCAGTCCCATTGCTCATTCTCCAAAAAATACATCTTTGCTTACCAAAATTTTTCCAATGAGGCTGAAAAGTTCTGTAAGTTTTAGAGATTGTACTGTAACCAATAAATACTCCAGGTTCATCTTTCTTGTCTAATAACTAGTCCCTCTTAACTTGTGGAATATGAGAGAAACACAAACTACAGAAGATTTTTAAGTTTTTTTAAGGACGGTATAACCGCACCATACCTCAAAAGCAAGGGCGGATCTAAGTGGTAGGTAGAGGGTTCAATTTGAACCTCCCTTGAATTTTATTAGGAGGTTCTTGTTTGTGTGAGGCTAAATCTCGAACTTCTAAACCTCCCTTGAATTTTGGCAAAGTGACTATCCCATTTAATTAAGTGAAATTTGTGAGTGCCGTTGTTCCTTTCTCAAAGAAAGTCCCTCTTGATTTTGTGTAGCTGCTTTAGAACCTTGTTGGGGATAGGGAGCAGGTCAAGAACACTGTTAATGAGAGTCGGACTTCAACACAGACAGATATTGCAATTGCCAGGAAGCTAGTCTATTCAAATTTCTCGATGATACCATTCAACACCTCACAATTCTTGTACCCACACCCAAAGGTAAGCCAAGTAAGTGGGAGAAAAATCCCAATGCAACAACCTGTAATACTTGTAAGTTCCTCTATGTTAGACACATGGTTGACATGGTATATAATACTTTTTAGCACATTGAAATGTAGTCCTGAGAGAGCTCTGTCAAATAGAATGCGCACCTCGACTAATTCCCCAGGAAAACCTATCCCCCTCCACTAGCAACAGGTACCAGATAACTCTATCCACCAATGCTAGAATAGATAGGAAGAAATCACTAAGCTTTTGTCTCTGGTATGAGATCTCATGATTCTGAACCCACTTCATTGACCACTAGGCCACACCTCTTCGTCATCATATAAAAATTCATTACAATCCTCTTTATCTGTTGCATCTCCTCACACCAGTTTAACTTTTAGATGCTAAGTGCTAGAATACAAATTTCGCTTATTAAAGAGAGTACTTGAATATTATTAAAATAACTGATAGAATCAATCATTTATAACGAATTATGACAAGAGGACAGTGAATTGGTCCATGCTTTGCATTAAGATAACTAAATGCTATAATACTTTCCAACAGTTTAAAGTGACAACCTTGGCAGGAATTGTCCGAACTTCAGCCATCTTTTGAGAACTACTTGATACAGATTGGATTACAGGGCCAGATTTAATTGTCTTTCCTGATTTTTGAGCCCTTTGTGCAGAAACATCTGTTGTTCCTGATACTCTTTTAAGAATTTCCTACAAGGTTGATTAAATTGAGAACTAAATAATCTGTGATCAATGCATAGAAAAACATAAAAAATGTCAAGATTTTAAACAGCCTCTAAAAGGGACCAAGAGATCTTTCAAGAGATGAAGCTCCAGAAGATACAAAAATGTATCATGGTGCAATCAAGGAACACTAAACATAGATCTTCAGTGCATGCAAAAAGAACTTTATCAGTTAATTTGCATAAGTTCCTTCCTCCCACAACATATATGCACAAACAGCTCCATTTCTCATTAACCAATTATCATGATAAGCCTACATGGAGCAGACATAGTTTGTAAAACAGGAATTACATTATTTCAATAGGTGAATTGCTAGCGGAAGTATAGTATAGCTGTTATTTCAATTGTATCACCAGTGCTTTTCCTCATTTCATCACGGGAAATATTGTGCAAGACACTTCAAAGGACTAGTACCATCTCACAGACCTAGAAGTCATGCCAAAGTATCTCCAAGAAAGAAATCATTGCAGATTATTATAATGCAAACTCTTTTTAAGGAAAACAAAAAAGAGATTGCATCTAAACTAAATAGAGTGATCACCTTCTCATACAGAGCCTTAACTTCTCCATACTGCTTCTTGATCTCTGGGTTCTGTGGTTCCAACCTCAACGCAAATTCAGCATCTGTGCTGCTACAGTTGCATTAGACAGGAAACCTGGATATAACAGTTTTCCGTATGCTTACATTTTAAGATTAAACTATACCTTCAATTGATTCTTTCAATTTCCCAAGTTCTTTCCTAGAAGTTGAACGGCGAGAATAAGCTTTAATGTAACGATCATCCAGATTCAAGGCCTCTGTGCAGTCGTTCTCTGCCTCTTGAAACCTAAATACATGCGGAGATATACATAGAGGTAAGACAGTTACTAATTTTCAAGCCTTTAGTATACTTCACCTAAAAGAAAAATGAAGTGCAGTAAACTTACCTTTTGATTTTAAGATAAGCCATCGCTCTATTGGCATAAGAGACTGCAGTTGGTGAAAGTGCAATGCTTCTAGAATAGCAATCAATGGCTTCATTGAACTTTTTCTGCTTAAAGCGCTCATTACCCTAGGAAACAGCATATAATGCAGATTACCAGCTATAATGACCAAGCTTTGCATTTTCAAAAAAAGCACAATTAATTTGAAGGATCTAACGTACCAGCTCTTTCTCTGAATTGGCATTGATGTTGCTCTCTTCCGATATCAGTTCACTTGATAGATGGATAATTGGATTGTAATTTTTAGAATAATTATATGGACCAGCTGCACTTCTGATCGAGGTAGATTTGCCAACTCGTGTCCCATTAACTTGAGGACTAGTAAGAAGTTCACTAGTATGGCTCCAATCTTCTCTCTGTGCAAGGTTATTAGGAGAAATGGGAAACGTTATAATACTGACAAGTCAACACATACAAAATCATTTACAAATAACCCACAGCACTAGTCCACATGGCTGAAGTATGTGTGATGTAACCTCTTAGCCACATGGCTGAGAAATTTATAAATGGCTAGAGACACTAAAATCAACGCAATTTCCACAATTATTCAGAAATTGACAGAAAATTTAGAAAAACTCTTAAACAAAGTTAAGCTAACAACAGCAAATATCAGAATCATCATCACAAATAAAAGGTGTTTCTCTAAGGCATTCCAGGTATCACTCAAAATCCCTTAGAAGTGCCACACAAACATATGAAAGTTGTCTCAGAACATAGGGGAAAGCAAAATGACACGTCAAAGAAAAGTGAATTTCCAAATTCAATGATGGAGTCAGGATTTTCACTAAGGCTATACGAAGTACAAAAAAAGTAAACATAGCAAGAAGTGGAGAGAATTTAACATCTGTTATATATACATAAAAAATAATTGACATAGCTCCTCAGGTGTCGCCAATGCAAAATTCTAATTAACTAAAGCATCATTTAGCACAGTATATATGAAGATGTATGTTTTATGAAATAAGTGATTACCAACGTCTCTTTGCCACGAGCCTGAGATTTCATCTTTTTGTCTTTACCCTTCAATGATAGTTCCCAATCTTGCAAGTTATTCAAGAGCCCCTGCATGTCCTGGTCAGCCAAAAAATGTCAGTAAAACCGAATATCAAGCAAAGTAATCGTTAAAATTACAGACATGGTACGCTTCAAACATTTTAAGAAAGGTAAAGAGAAAGAGATATAGGTAGCAAAATACCTGAAATTGATCGCGAGAGTGCTTGCTTGGAACCTTCGCCATTGGCGTCCAGCTTGAGGGTTTTTTTGGCTTTCGCTAGGGGTTCTGGGATAGTCTGGTTCAATTTACGAATGACTACTGTTTATTTCAACCTTTCTTCTTTTAAAATAAAAAAGTAAATAAAGTAAGAGCCCGTTTGGATTGATTTAACAAAAGTAACTTTTCAAAGTGCTGGAACTTATTTTTAAAATAAGTAGGTATGTGTTTGGATAAAAGTGTTGCAGTTGAAAAAAAAGTTGTTGATGTGTTTGGCAAATAAGTGCTGGTAAACATTTTTTTAATCAAAATGTCTGAAATACCCTTTAAGTTGTTAACATGATGAAAAGTTGATTAATTTAAGGTTTTTATACTTTAAAAAAAATTAAAGCAAAATTAATTTATATTTATCCATAAGTAATAATATTTTTCTATCATTCACATATTTCTTTACCACCACAAATTATTTATAAGAGGAATAATAATAATAATAATAATAATAATAATAATGATAATAATAAAATAATAAAATAAAATAAAAATAATAATAATATTATAATAATAAAATAATAATAATAATAAAATAATAATAATAATGATAATAATAAAATAATAATAATAATAATAATATTATAATAATAATAATGATAATAATAAAATAATAATAATAATAATATTATAATAATAAAATAATAATAATAATAATGATAATAATAAAATAATAATAATAAAAAAATAATAATAATAATAATAATGATAATAATAATAAAATATCACATATTTCTTTACCACCACAAATTATTTATAAGAGGAATAATAATAAAATAATAATAATAATAATATAATAATAATAAAATAATAATAATAATAATAAAATAATAACGATAATAAAATAATAATAATAATAATAAAATAATAATAATAATAATGATAATAATAATAATAAAATAATAATAATAATAATAATAATGATAATAATAAAATAAAAAATATAATAATAAAATAAAATAATAATAATAATAATAATTTAAAAAATAAAAATAATAATAATAATAATAAAATAATAATAATAATAAAATAATAATAATAATAATAATTCAATATTGGCAATTTGGAAATTGTATAAAAGAATTAAGGGCAAAAAGGTAATATACTTGGTCAACATAAAAGGGCTTTTAAGTTAAAAAAAAAAAAAAAAAAAAGCTCCCCTCCCCTAGCTTTTAGCTTTTGGCTTAAAATAAGTCATTTTTGACTTAAAATAAGTCACTTTGATAATTGTCAAACACTCTAATAAGTCAAAAACTGGACCAACTTAAAAGCCCATCCAAACAGGCTCTAAGTGTCATGAAAAATGAGTAGAGGGTGTCTAGTATAACAAGTGTTGAAATTTAAAAATAAAATAAAATTTAAGACATAAATTAAAAAATGTGATAACTTTGACTAGTCAAAGTCAAAGCTTTTACTCTGTCCCTAAATACTTATTCACTTTTGAATTGACACCATAATTAAGAAAATAATAATTGATATAATGAGTTTATCATTTTACCACTATTAATTATGAATTGGATGAATTAAAAATTTAAGATTTCCAAGAAATTTTACCTTTTTCAAAATAATTAATTGGGGGTATAACAGGTAAATTTTTTTGTCTTTTTCTTGATTTGTCAAAATGGAAAAGTAAAAAGGGACAAGTAAAAAAAGAAAATTGGACAAACAATTAGGGACAAAGGGAGTACTAATTAGGAATTAAGTAGGGGGGTAAAATGTACTTCTAAAATTTTTTAGGGATCGTTTGGTAGAGTGTTTAAAAATAATGTTAAGTAGAATGTCTTAGTTATGCTTGCATTAATTATACATAAATTATATGTATGCATTGTTTGGTATGATGCATTAAAAATAGTATGTATTGCATAAAAAAATTATTTACAAAGACACGCTCCACTATTATGGTGGAAAAGATGTAAAAAAAAGGTTTTGAGGGGTAATTGGGTCTTTGATTGAGTTAATGCATGCATTAAAACCATTACATTATTAATACCTAGAAATTCATGGTGTTAGTAATGCACACCTTAATACACAATAGAGTGTATAACTAATGCAAACATTAATTATACATAGATTAAAAAAAATACTAGTAATATACAAAGTTTAATGTGTGTATTATTTTTCCTAATGCACTCTACGCAACGAGCACTTAAAACTTTATTAAAATACAAAATAATCCACTCCTTCCCCCAAAGGTTCAAATTTATTCTCTTTCGTCTTCTTAGAAAGTAAAATTTTCTGGCCTTTCTTCATCTTCTTCTCTTCTCCATTTTTTCTTCTTTGTACTCGCATTGTCCTCCTCCTTTTCGTCCCTATCGTCTTGTTCCTCTCACTGCATGAGTGGTTTCAACATTTTTCAAAAGTAAAGTTCTTTTTCTTTCTCTCGTAGTTAGGGTTTCAATATTTCTTATGAAAATGATGATTTAGGTTAAAGAAGACAAAAAAAAAGTATATAGATTTCACAAATTTTGTCATTAAATGCCCTAATAAATATGTTTTTGGATTATTCTTGTTGTGGTGTGCTTTTAAATATGTTGTTGTTATTTGGTTGTTGTCGTTATACTCTTCGTGAAAAAATATGTTGTTATTGAAGATGTTTTACTCTTTGTGACAAAAAAAATATGTTCTTGTAATTAATGGTCGATTGATGTTGATGGTTGGTTCCTCAGATCTACTGTAAACAAATAAAGCATTTGTTAAAGTACTTACAACAACTCTTGAAATACTTACAACAACTGCTAAACTTTCTGAAACACTTGAATGAATCAGTTGCTAAAGTTTCTACAACAATTGAAGATTTTCTTGGGTTATTCATTTAGTGATGTGTTCTTATATATGTTGTTCTTGATAATTGTTGTACTCTTTGTAATAAATTAAAAAATATGTTCTTGTGATTGGTGTTGGTGTTTGGTTGGTATTCTGATGTTAAGCTTGAAAAATATGCATATTTTCTTGGGTTGTTCATTTAGTGATGTGTTCTTAAATATGTTGTTTTTCATTGTTGTTGTACTCTTTGTGAGAAAAAAAAAATGTTCCTGTGATTGGTGTTGGTGTTGTTGTTTGGTTGGTATTCTGGTATTATATTTGAAAAGTATGCATATGTTATAACAATCTAATAACTTGTGGTGGATAGATGATTTAGTTGTTGAAGTTGCTATAACAAATCTGCTAAATTACCGAAATATGTACAGCAACTGCTTAAGTCTATGGTTCAACTGAGGTTTTTTTTATAGCAATTTCAGCATTTGTTGCGACAGTTGCTTCATCAACTTCAACAATTGCTTCATTTTCCTCTTTATTTATAAAGATTGATTAAATTAGGAGATTATTTCTATTTTGTCTTTGGTGTGTATATTAAATGGCTCGAACTAAAAGAAAAAAAAATACTATAAATGATATTCCTACTAGAACTTCAGAAAGAAAGCAAATTAGTAGACAAAGAGAAGCTAAAGAACAACAAATAAGAACATTAATGAAACACAATTAATAAATCTTGTTGCGCATGTCATTGTTAAGAGTGAGGCAACATCAAGTTGTAGGCAATTGGATAAGGCTTTAGAGCAGTTTAAAGAAAAATAATCTGAAAGAAGAAATGATTCTTCCAAAGATGATTGTGATGTTGCTGATACAATTCATATAATACTGAAAATAATGGAGAAGCTTCACAAGACAAGGTTAGATAAAATGGGGTCCGATTAAAAAAACGTCATAATAAACCTGTACCGAAATCTCCAACCGCTAGTCCTTGTGTCGCTAGTCCTTCAACTGTCATTCCTTCTATCGCTAGGCCTTTAATTGTCGATCCTTCAGCCACTGATCCTTCTGTCTCTAGTCCTTCGTTTGCCAATCTTTCTGTTGTTGATCCTTCAGCCGAATCTGTCAAAGCTTATTGGGTATTTTATGACTTTGAGACACCTATGGATACTCATACAAATATAATGGATGATATTCTGGTAAGATTATAAATGGGAAAACCGTTTAATGATTTTAGAAAAATACTGAAGAAACAAGATTGAAAAAAATTCTTTAGGTCTACGATTTTCGAAAAAATATTTAGACCTGGATGAAAGTATGAATAGTCGATTTTAAATGAAGTTGGTTATTGCATCCAAATGCACACGCAAGTGTACGCAGTCGTGCATTTGTAATTTAAAGCAAGTGTATCCCAAAAGGTTGATATTTGATTCTAAATTATCGATTATTCAAAGTTATTAAACTAACTAATATGATTCACATTTGAGTTGGAGTTAATATAATGACTTAGGAAATTTCAAGGCTACAACCTACTTTGAATTCATGCATACGATCCCTTTAATGGACTTTAATTGGTTATCAAATCAAAGATTTTACAGGGTTAAATGTATGATCATGGTCTCCCGACCTATAATCACCTACTGTAATTATCAGTCTAACTACATCGTTGAGCGGGGATAGACTGAACCAATTACTAAGCATTACGTTTTCATCATGTTTATCAACCAAGCAAGATCTCAAGGCATATCCCTATCCTAGATACAAATCAACCCTAATTCTGGAGAAGATCATGCTTCTTTTGTCCCACGTTCTATCCTCATATTCCTCTCCCGAGTTCAATTCGGACAACAAGTTTATTTCAATGATGGCCAATCACGAATTATTAAATCAAGGACAAAAAGAGCAATTTTATGCAATAACCAATTCCAATCCATCAAATTCAATAATATACAATCATCTTGTAGCCACAACCCTAGAATAAAGAATTTAACTACACATAATGTGATTCTCAATCTTCAAGTATTTAATAATCATAAGAGAAATCGATGAAAGTAAAGAGTAGAAATGAACCCTAAAATTAAAGAAAATAAGTCTCCAGGTCGTCGCTCTCCAAAATCCATAAAAAGAATGGTTAAAATAATAAAATTCAAGTCTATTTATAGTTTGAGAATAGTCGGCAGAAAATTAGGCCCCATGTCCGCAATGTGCAGGTGCTTGCGAATTCAAATTTTCTTGAACTCTTCCTCTCCGCGACGCGGAGAGGATAGATACATAGTCCTCTGTCTCTCTGTATCATTAATGTAGGAATAAATAATTTCGCAGAGAGGATACAGAGCATAGAGTTTTTTCTCACTTTGAACTTCATTTTATTCTTTGACACTTTATCGTTTGTGTTTTCGTGCTTGGACCAATCTTCACTTTACATACTGCCGCTTTTGTGCCATTTTTTCTGTTGTTTCCCAACCACAATTAATAATCACATTGGTTACTTAGAATGGAATAACATGACTCAGACACTATCAATAACACAAGAATTTTTCCTCAAATTTAGATAAAGCATGAGTGTTATTTGGCTCTTAGGCATAGAAATATGCCTAAGATCAACTTTGTTTGTCCTCGAACAATGCACATGCCTGCAACCCAGACCTAGACTCACCACAAATAGCATTTGTCCTTCACCTACTTACTTTATCTTTTTGTCAAGTCATAATAAGCATGTTTGCATTCACATTTAGCCTTGGCCATTATATAGACACCACATGACTTCTAGTATTGACTCAACAACTTTTAGCAACTTAAACATTAATGCTTCATGCAAGCCATCATATGTCACCCTTCACCAAACAAGTGTCCTCACAAGAAAAAATAGTCCAAATTCTCAACTTAAAAAATTTAGTATAAGTATGGACTTCGTATAAAAGAGCAACTCTAACACTCACAAAAAACAATTCACATGTATGCACCTAGAACCAAAGGCTTGCCCATTATGTATATCTCCACTAATTAAGCATGCTTTGAAAAGAATCAAATAAGACTTTCACGGGTTGTAATGTAGGCTAGGGGACGGGTAGGAAATTATACAATAGTGATTTACACTTTCCTAAGCACTGTACACATTTTAAACTTCATCACCTCTTTATTTCCTTCTCTTTAATTTCAACCCTCTCCTTAACACTCATGTCACAAGTAACTCGCATCATTTAAAGAATGCCCCAAACATCATTATTATGTTTGCTTTGTTTTTGTCTCTCTCTCTCTCATATTTATTTTTTATGCAATTATGTGGCTCATTTTTCAATGTGCACCTTTTCATCACCTTGCAACTATCATTCGTCTCATTTTTGTCACTACACCATCTATTGACATTTAATTCTACCAGTTCCAATCAATCTATGCTATAGTGCTTAGGCAAGTAGGGTGCAAACAACTAGGAATTCAACAAAAGAGTCAAGGTGAAAATAAGGCTACCAACAAAAGGCTACAGGCTCAAAGGGGCTAGTAGTGATAGTATATTTGATAAGGCTGAAACTTCTAAACATATCGAAGAAGGCCTATTATCATCTCCTAAACACAACAATACTTTTGATTTCGTTTCAACAACATGCAGGACAAATTCTAGACTAAGATGCAAAATATGAAATACACAATGTCTCACCACACATGACACAAGTTTAATTTAGATAAACTTTCTCATAAAGCACAATAATCAGCTAATGCAAAAGTTCAAATTAAGGGATACTTTCTTGAATTTGATGTTTGCTTGGAGGAACACCACAAGTGCAACTCTCACTTGTTTTTTCGCCCTCTTGGCTAAAAATCCCTTAGTCGAGAAAAAGCTTAAAGAAGAGAGTAAACAACAATTGCACGTAAAAGAAGATGAAAACCTCAAGTTTTTCACCAAAAAAGAATCAAGAAAATTGATTTATTTACATGGTGCTTTGTGTGAAACTCTTAGGTTCTTTCCATTAGTTTCTTTGGAGCACAAAGTTCCACTTGATCATGACATCCTTCCAAGCGGTTACCGTGTTAGTCCAAAAACAAGAATGATTCTACCATTCTACACAATGGGGAGAATGAAGACTTTGTGGGGGAAAGATTGACTAGAGTTCAAGCCACATAGATAGATTTCTGAATGTGGAGGGATCAAACATGAGCCATCTTTCAAATTTCCAGCATTTAACGCAGGTCCAACGACTTGTTTAGGGAAATAAATGGCATTTATTCAGATGAAAATTGTGGTAGATACCATCATACACAATTACAATATCCAAGTTGTGGAACCAGAAAATGTTTATCCTACTACTTCAATTATCATGCAAGTGAAAAATGGTCTAATGGTTAAAGGTTGTCAAAAAAGTACAACACATGTATATATATATATATATATGTCTTATGTATGTAAATCTTTAGCTCTTTTAAGAAAAAAATTCAAATAAAATCGTTCAGTTTCTAATTCAAATGTTTGATTACATGTTTCAGAACATGATACAAGACCCTTTACTTCTTACTTTTTTCAGTCAATTTGGTTCAAAATTTTTGTCTTGATTTTAGTCATCTAGTTTTGGTAGAGACGAGCCACCAAATTGCTAAATTTATGATTGGGTTTCTTTGACATAGACAAAGCAAGTGTTAAGAGAGACTAATATGATGAAAAAAGTAGTATTAAATTAAGATCAAAGAGTGTTCGCAACAAATTTCCTTAAGCGCTGAAAATTGACTGCAAGCAAAATAACTAAAAGAAAATATTATTTTTATTGATGAATCGTTGTGAGTACAATTCTGTTGTTCTCTTGATTCTCTCTCCTAAGCTTCTCCAAGATTCGAGGGCCTTCAGTGGCGTACTTCTCGAATTGTTGGATGATGTAGATCTCCTTGAAATGTTGTTGATCTCCGGGAACATTGGAAAGCGCTTTGTCGTTTCAAGTCGATCTCCAAGAAGAACTCCGTTGATCACTCCTTCGAAGAGCTATGTAGTTGATGTAGCTTTCTCCATTTGCAGAATGCTTGTTGAAGAGTTTTCTTCATCCCCTTAGAATGTCATGTCCATCCCCTATTTATAGTTGTAGGGGATGGACAAGGTTGCATATGATTGGCCAAAGGATGTCATTTTGACACTTGTCATGTTGTGATTGGTTCTTGCATTTGACTAGGACTACCACCTCATTTGGACATGTGGTGTCACCTTGTTGGTCTTGGATGCCAAGTCATTGTGACACGTGGCATGAGTTTGGGCTTCAAGGTGAAATGGACCTTGAATTTGAATATAATAAAATGACTTTATTTATTTGTAAAGCCCAATTGAGTATGGATTTTATTCAAATTTTGTATGAATTTTAATTCAATAAAATTTATATGTCTACAAATGCCCCTTACTTCGAGACTTGTCGACGTGCAGGCTTGTTGAAGTTTGGCGACAAGACTTGAAGTACTCATGAATGTGTTTTCATTTTTTTGAGACTTCTCTACGTGTAGGCTTGACGAATTTGACGACTAGTGTTGACGTCTTCGTGAATGCATTTTCATTTTTTGAGACTTCTGTACGTGTAGGCTTTCCGAATTTGACGACTAGAGTTGAAGTCTTCATGAATGCATTGTTGAGACTTCAAGAGTATTTGTTTCTTGTCGTCGTATTCTAACTAGGCCACTACAAATGATTTGCTTGTAGTGATCTCAATTTTTTTAAACATTCTTGCTCGACAACCACGTGGACCCTCTATATTGATTTCAAATAGATGGGTCTAGTGAGTACATTATTTTTCCGTCTGATCTTCCTTGCAAGGTGTGAGAAAAAAAAAACAAGAAGATTGGTTGGATTTTTGATACAAATAAAAAAAATATCAACTTTCCTTCATCCAAATCAATGAAGATATTCTTCTTCCCTTAACTCTTTGGTTCATCCTTCCATATTGGTGTGGCTTCAAAATGGACATGGAATATCTCAACCCAAATCAGATTTTCATTTTCCAAATTCACCTTATTATGCCTTGTGGAAGGATTAGAAATCTCTCTAAAAAATCCCTATATAATCCCCTCCAATGCATAAAGAATTTCATCACACAAAATTGTAGACGCTGCAAAAAAAACAAGTTATCCAAGTGTATTTAACTCTTCAGTTGCGACTTCGCTTGTTTTTTTATCAAATCGATAGACGTATCCTCCCACATATCTCGAAAGAAACTTCAAGCAAAGTACTCTTGCTACTTTCTCAGGTAACTTAGAATCTTGTTTAGCAGTAACCAGTTTTGATGGTTCAGCTTTGTGCGACTGTAGTGTAAAATTCATATCTAATTGTAAAAAAATCGAAATTGCAAGCTGTTTTATTTTTCTGAAACTAGAATCACGGGGCTATAACATAGAAAAAAGATTGCAGCCAAACTTTTATTCCATTGCTACAGTTTTTATCTTCAATGTTGAACCTGCTTCTGATTGTAGATTTGCGCGCCCGTAGTATAAAATTCATTTCTAATTGTAGAAAAATCAAAATCGCAAGCCGTTTGTTTTTTCCGAAACTAGAAACATGGCACTATGACATATAAAATATTTGTAGCCAAATTCCTTTCCAATTGCTACAGTTTTAATTTTCAAGGTTGAACTCATTTCTGATGGTGAGATCTTTTTGTCTTTTGATTACTCTAATTGTGTTTTCGCTAATGTAACCTCCTCTTTTTTTTCCAGAGCCACATTGTGCAATCTTGATTTCCAGCAGTGACAATGGACTTTAGTGATCGAGATGCGCCATACACTTGCCTTGAAATCGTGGAGAACAAGCAACATTCGCGCGCCAAAGTTCTCATCTTGAAAGTTCATCCTCCGGTGATCGGCGCCTTCCCACTTGTTAGAAAGATGCTGGACACTTCTCATCATCTCTTAGAGTGGTCGTCAATAGAAATGTAACATATGTTACAGACAATTTCTCCGGCAATGTCCCAACTGAAAAAGTTCTCCTCTTGAGGTCTTTCACTCATCAAAATGTTGTTGTTGTCATCCCTCCTCGTCGTGATGAACATCTTAGCAGTTGGCGTATTCCTTCTTCTGGGTTTGGTGAGGTTCGCTATACGTCTGGCTATTGGGAGTGGGTAGAGGATGTGCTTGCCCGCTGTAAGGAGACTTTGGATAACATCTTAGCAGTTGGCGTATTCCTTCTTCTGGGTTTGGTGAGGTTCTCTATATGTCTGGCTATTGGGAGTGGGTAGAGGATGTGCTTGCCCGCTGCAAGGAGACTTTGGATAACATCAAGACTTATGATGTTATCTGTGCTTCAATGTTCACATACGACCACAACGAAAGTGTTCTCCAGGCCTTTTGCAAGAATTGGCGTCCATCCATCAATACGGTCTCTACCTTCGTCGGAGAGTTATCTATTTCTTTATGGGATTTGAGAACCATTGGAGGTCTTCCTATTCATGGTTCCTTTTATGATGAAGTTATACCCTCGGCTAAGGAGTTGACACATGTAGATGATCAAAGGAAGTCTTTTCTCCCTAGAAGCTTCTCCTTCTTGTTTTTGGCGTTCTACCGACTTACCAAAGGTGCCATCGATGAAGTCGCTTTTCGAGAATGAACAAAGTTTTGGTTTAGAGGGCCGAGAAAATATGCTGAGCCTTCACCAAGGATGTCCAAGAATCGTACAAAACCAAGGATGAATCATGATCCTTTTGGAAATATTGACATGAGTTTTTTGCCTCGAACTGAAGAAGAGAATGCTCCTTTTGTCGAGCTAGGTGTACAAGAATCATTCAGAGATGAGACTTATCTGACGGCTTTTCTCGCATGTTGGCTTTGCAAGTTTGTTCTTCCTAATAAGAAAGTTGATTGAATTCATGCTAGTGTCTTCAAAGTCGCATGCTTGATGGCTCATGGAGAAATATTTTCTTTGGTGGTTCCGGTCCTAGCAAGCATCTATCGCGGCCTCAGGGATATATCCACTTCTTCAAACTTGAGTGCTTGCAATGCATTACTTCCCCTCCATTATGTATATGGATGGATAGGTGAGTATTTTGAGACCTACTTCCGTGTTACCCGTCCTCAACGAGGTGTGCGAATGTGACAGATTTCTGGAGAAAAGATGGTGAAACATTTTGACCTTGTTGACGCTCGCAAGTTATTCCAACAAGTGAATGTGCACAACCTCCACAATCTGGCCATGCTACAAGGAAAGGAGTTGCATATTGATGATAGTGGAAAATTGTCCAATTCCTGGAGCGATTTCCTTATAGACATTCGTTCAAGTTTTGTCACTTTGAGTCTGGATGATGAACTGATTGTGGAGCCTTATAGCCCTAACCGATTCAGTCGACAATTTGGATATTGTCAAGACGTTCCTGGTGCACTCATACAACACCATTATGATGGTTCACTGCTAGCTTTGGTGCAACTATGGGATTCATGTGTTCATCTTGGGAGCTTTTCGAAGATCATCATACCAATGCATCCATCCAATAAGGGGTCTTTAATGACTCGTGAGTATTCAGATTGGTGGCCATCCCATCGAGAGATTCTGTTGAGACGAAGTACCCACATAATTTTGAGAGGTCCAAAAAAAGATGATGTTTCTTTACCAACCAAAGGAGAACAACTTCAAGAAAAGCTTCCTCACTCTTTAAAGTCCAAGGTGCACCAAATAACCCTCCGCAATCTGTCAGAGTTGTTTCCAAGTCTAAAAGTTTGAAGGGCAAGGCTACACATATGGATAACGGAGTTAAGGGTCCTTTACAGACTCCCAAGGCTGCCAACATCACTGATAAAGAGGTGATCGACGTAACTCTCAAAAGGAAGAAACGTTCCAGCTCATCGGATAAAGGTGTTGTAAAGTCACTTGGCATTGCACCATCTTGTAGAAAGACGTCAAAAACGTCTATTTCACTCCATGAGATTGACATTAGTACTAGTGCAACCTCTAGCTCCAATGAGAGCAATGTTAGCCAAGAGCTACATTGGAAGCGTTTGAAGAAAAAGCCTAAGGACTTGAACACTCAACAATGCGAGTTCGCCGAATTGGATTCCATTAGTATTGATACTGCGATCTTTGAAGATGGTGCTACTGGTTCTACAATGCCCTTGACAGAATTGGCACATCAGGTAAAAGTCACCTCTTGAGTATTTCTCTAAACTTGCCTCCCCCCTTTTTTTAATCATTAGATATTAATTCTACTTTTTTTAATCATCCAGTTGGGTCTTGGGGACATCCTGTCACGACCCAAGCCTAGGGCCTAGACGTGACCGGCGAATGGGGAACCCGAAGGAACCCCAAACAAGCCTCATAGCATATCATTACACATCCTTGGTCGCGGAAGCAATTAAAATGATCATAAGCGATAAGCATAATCAAGGGGGAAATCGGGACTAAGGGAGCAAGAGAAAAAAAAAAGGAATGATACATAAATACCATAGATGAGTCAAGCTCAAGCATAATACACAACTTGTCCAACACCACCTCTAAACATGGGTACTTAGCGGGGGCCAAGACAAACTACCGGGCTCACCCTCATAGTCAAAACATAACTAAAAAGAAAAAGTCTTATACATAGCAAAAGATCATGAGCAACGTCCCCAGAATGGAGGACTCACCAATAACCTTGATAGGAAATCGTATTAGCCACGCGGAGGAGGAGGGTCAAGCGGTGCTCCAGTCCCTACATGGTGACATCATGTAGGCATAGAGTATGCGTTAGTACGTTTGAATGTACTAAGTATATGGGATGCAATGCAATGCTACAATAGATGGACATCATAGGAAAAATGCATAATCATACCCGATAGATAGCACATAAATGAAATGATATATATAATGACGCTTACATAAAAATCATATTTAGTGGGACGTAGTACATGTGTGGTGAGTGACCATCAATATAGTATTTCCAAGGCCTACCACCCCCTTGGAGAGGTGAAAGAGGTACAAACCCCTCAATGTGGTTACCCGGGCCTACCACCCCCCGAGCTAGGGACCAAGGTACAAATCCCTGGATATGATTATACGGGCCTACTACCCCCCGTACTAGGCAACCAAGGTACCAACCCCTTGATACGGTTATACGGGCCTACTACCCCCCGTACTAGGCTTGGTCGACTCACAACACTTTTATAGAGAAAATCATATACATGTGTCCATTTCATCATCATTTCAATAATTATATAACCATTCGATTCATAGGACGTACATTGGACCTTCTATTTCCTAAGGATTCTATAAATGGGTATTTTATCAAACACATGATGGACTATTGTTCATGTAAATAAAATCATGTACTTCAAGAGTACTAAGTCCAACCAATTCCGAAATACATATAAATCAGCCCACCAACAACATACATATATATATCAACCTTCATAATTTGATCATGGAAGCATGAAAACCATAAACATCACATAATAATTCCATTTCATGATAATATGCAAAAATAGACCATAATAGGATGTGTAGTAGTAATTCCATAATTCAAGAGTTCATAAATGATCATAAGGACCCATAAACTTGAAGTAAAATAGAGGATAAATGGTTGGACTTGTGGAAAGGAAGGTTTCCACAATCAACCCACATACCTCAACTTTGGAGAATCCTTGATGAAGATTGGAATGGAGAATTGAAGCTTGAGATTGAGTCTTGAATTCGGAATTAGAGCTTGAGATGTTTGAATTTGGTTGAAGATCTTGGTGAAATTTTGAAGAGGGCTTAGAGAGTGTTTTTGAGTGTTTTGGAGCTAGAACAAATTATAACTAAGTATGGGATAATCCTCTTTTTATAAAAGAAAAACGTCTCCAGCCGCTACAGTAACTTTGCTCACTGGAATTTGCAAATCTGCTCCGACAGGTTTTACGAAAATGGTCATAACTCCCTCATCCTAACTCGGAATGAGGTGAAACCAAGTGCATTGGAAAGCTAACTCAAAGGGCTTTAATTTAATAGATGGCGGCCCTTCCAGTTCCTTGTGTGCTAAGAGATATGCCCCTTTAAAGTTGACCCTGAAAATCGCATTTTTTTGCGATTTTCGAATTTTGATACAGTTGCTCTAAAATTCGGGTTAGACCCATTTCCCACTCCATTTGACCCCCTGAATAAGAATATGAAGTCGAATTTCCGAAATCATGCATGGATTTTGAGATATATGGAAATTACAATTATAGGTGTTTCCGAAGCACATTTTCGGGCATTTTTGGGGTCGTTTCACATCCCTAGCGATGTAGATGTATTTGAAGATTGTATCACAAGCTCGAACTCCCTCAATGTGGCAAAGAGTTCTCACCTCCCTCTTGTTGAAGTTCAGAGTCAAGCTGCAAATGAGATTCAACTAACAAAGTCGATGGCCCCTTTTTCTGAAAAGGTTGAAACTTCTCAAAATATCTCAACTACTAATGTGGAGGTTGTTGAAACTTCTCAAATTGGATGTTCAGATGTTTCCAGGGATTTGGTCCGCCCTTTGCTGAGAATTGCCTCTAATTTTGAACAACAAAAGACTATTTCCAGCTTCAAATTATCTTACATTTCTGGAATGTGGCGTACCTTATTTGAGTGTATTACTCAATTCTCTGTTGAATCTTTAGAGAACCTCAAAGAGTTGGAGGCTGGTGTTGCCTTGATTCTTAAAGGGCTTCGAGAAGTTAACATCATCAACCTTTCTCCTTTAGAGGTTCTTCTTGAAGAGTTTTTCAAGAAACATAGAGATTAGGATGTTGCAAGGCTGTCCACTTCTCAAAAGATAACAAGGTATTCTCATCAAGAGTTGCTTTCTGTTGCACAACAATGTCTTGATACCGCAAATGAGGAGAGAATCAATATGGACAAACAGTTGGAAGAACTTCAAAAGGTCCTTAAGAGCTGAAAAAGAGCTAAAAGTGTGGACTTCAAAGAAGAAGAAAACCATCTCACTTATTGAAGATCATCAAAAGAGGCTGTCTAAAAATCAAGAGACTATCACTAACCGTGAAGATGGAATTCATGCCATCGAGAAAATCATTCCCTTGTCGGAAACAGAAATAAAAGAACTAGATAAGCTAAAGGAGGAGACTGAGACAAGTCGTCACCAAATCCTTAGTCATGAGCTTTTTCCTTAGTCTTCTTCCTGCATAAGGACATTCTCTTTCATTTTCTTGTTCTATTGTGTGTTTTCTTTTGTCTTGTTTGTTTTCTGGAACATTGCTATGATGTAGTGACAATCCTTATTGAATGAATAAAAGTGTTGTCTTTTTTCTTCTCAAATGCCTTCTTTTATTTCTCTATTTCAAATGCTTGTCATGTGATTTGTAACTTGCTCTATATGCCGGACAACTTTCCCCAAGGTTTCAGCTTTGAGCTTTTATGTTTGAAATTCAGTAACTCGTAGTAGGAACATTCAAATAGCGAGTGTGTCATTTCATTGGAAAGATAACTCACACCAATACAATATATGTGAAACTCATGACCGAAAGATTTCCACGTTAGTACGGCTATTATTCCAAAGTTAGCTCGAATGCTGCCTTGACCGATTTTTCAGCTTTGAGCACCTGCAGTAGGAAACCAATAACTCGATGTGGGAGCATCGAAATAACATGATTCTTCTTTCATTGGAAGCATAACTCATAGAAATACAATACATGTAAAAATTATGGCTAAAAGATCTCCAGATTAGTACAGATGTATTTTTAAAGTCAGCTTAAATTCTGCCTCGCTCAACTCTTCAGCTTTGAGCGACATTGGGAGAAAATCAATAACTCGGCGTAGGAGCCTCGAAATGATGTGATTCTTGTTCCGTTGGAATAATAACTCATAGACGTACAACATATATAAAAATCACGGCCTAAATCTTTCGAGATTAGTACAGATATATTTTCAAAGTTAACTCGAATTCTGTCTCCCTGAACTCTTCAGCTTTGAGCAATTTTGGTAGAAAATCAATAACTCGGCGTAGGTGCCTTGAAATGATGCGATTCTTGTTCCGTTGGAAGCATAAATCATAGACATACAACATATGTAAAAATCACAGCCAAAAGATTTCCAGGTTAGCACAGATATATTTTCAAAGTCAGCTCAAATTCTGCCTCGCTAAACTCTTCAGCTTTGAACAACTTTGGGAGAAAGTCAATAACTCGGCGTAGGAGCCTCAAATGATGCGATCCTTGTTCCGTTGGAAGCATAACTTATAGAAATACAACATGTCTAAAAATCATGGTCAAAAGATCTCCAGATTTATACAGATATATTTTCGAAGTTAGCTTGAATTCTGAAACTATGTGATTCTTATTTCATTGTGAGGAGCACATCTTCGGTGTGAAATCCAAAATTCGTTGTAAGAGTGGTGAAACTATGAGCTTCTTATTTCATTGTGATGAACGCATCAAGAAAATCACTATTTATAGAAGTTACAACAAAATTCATTCCAAATTGATGAGAATAAATTTTCCAAGTTGACTATACGCCCAGAATGCCATTTCCTCAACTTTGTGCGCTCTTGACAACAACAAAAAATTGTCTCTTTAACTTGGAGTGTTTGCATCATGATCTTTGCGGCTATACCATTTCAACATAGAGCTTTGATCTGAAGGGTATCCCGATTTGATGTTGTACGTAAAGATGCCCCTAATTTTGAGTAACCTACTGAAGCATCAGTGAATTACACAAAATTATCTCCACCGTAAGCAAAAAGCTCAAGTAGAATCGCAAGTCGCTTGATCCAATGCCAATGAATTCCTCAGCCTGTCGCATATCAATAATTCAAATCAAAATTCCTTTGAATTGATCAGATTAATACCTAAAGTTGACTTCTAAATTTAGCATGTTTGATATGCAACTTTGAACGATCATAATAGAAGATCAGTAACTTGATGTAGGGGTCTCAGTATTACGAGCTTCTTCTTTTGTTGCAGAGAGGGATTCAAGAACTTCAATGTGTGTAACAATGATGATCAAGATCTTTATGAATTCCCACTACTAGGCCTTTGAAATGCTTAGATCAATTCCAAAATATGATGATTATTTTTTTTTCAGCTTTGAGTGGCCGTGGTAGAAAATTCACAATTTAACGAAGAAATGTCTGAATCACGAGCCGATTTTTATGTTGCGAAGTATGCTCCAAAAATCTTCTCCTTTGCTCATTTCTGACGCATTTGAACTCATGTGCTAGCTACATAGAATTAAAGAGCTAGTGTGATGATCACACAAGGCCACCAAACCCCCTTTTTTTTTACTCATTTAACTGAGGTTAGAGTGATTACTCCAAGCGCCTACGTACCTTGATGAAGAGGATCAAGTTATATCGTAGTTCAAGATGATGAGTTTTATTTTTTATTTTTTTATTTTTTTTGGGCCATACACAGTTTATACTCTTGCGGGCCAGAAGTAACATATAGTTTATGGTCATACCTTAAGGAGCGTTGACGACCTTTATGGGAAGTATTG
>NW_026020422.1:793357-906206 GCF_900185275.1 Solanum verrucosum
TCATATTTGTCCTTGTATTCTCAGAAAGGATTATATTTGCCATTTACTATACTTTTTTGATATATTTGTCCTTGCCATCCAACTTAAGGTACATATTTTCCCTTGGACCGTTAAGTCTCTTCTCTCCATTTTTATCATCCTATGTGGCGTCTACATTGCACATATGTGGCATGCCTGCATAGATATTTATATTTATTCCACTTAAAAAAAATTAATTTAATTATTATATCCAATTCAATATTATACTCATCCATTAAACCCATTAAACCCACACTCTCATTGTCACATTCACACAATGTAGCTAATTGTCTTATATCTTTTTATGTGATTGGTCGTATATTTTTATTATTGAAAATGGTGAAGCGAGAGATAAAAGACATTTGCAACTTTGGAGATATGAAAGAGAAATAGGCGTTAGGGTTGGGCCTGATAAAGTAGATAAACAAACCTGACCGGCTACAATATGTAATTAATAAAAAGTATTTCCTCAGTCCCATTTTATGTGGCTCCCTTTTATTTTTTTAGTCCGTCCCAAAAAGAATGTCATTTTACTATAATTAGAAACAACTTAACTTGAAAATTTTATTTTATTCTTAATGAAATGATTTATAGCCACACAAATATATAAGGATTGTGTTAAACCACATGTTTCAAAGGTATTCTTTTTCTTAAATATTGTGCCAAATCAAACGGTGCCACATAAATTGAAATGGAGAGAATATAATTTATTTTCCGTTTATTGCTATAATAGGCTTCTAATAAGGTTAATTATTACAGGGAAAATCACGCGACAAAGCAAACATACACTACTTAATTATTTAACATGACTATAGTTAGAAAATATTATTGTTCGCCACTAACATTTAATATTATTTACGTTGGGCCACACTTCCGTTTTTGTATATCCAAAATATATTATCATATTTTCCCTTTCCCCAAATTATACAAAGTAGACTTTCTCGCTCTTCATAATGTTTTTACTCATTTTCCTCCTTAATTCACTTAAGCACAATCAGATTCTCTCTTTTTCTTCTTCTTCTTCTCCTTCGCCTCCTCCTCCTCCTCCTTCTTTTCCTTCTTCCTCCTCTTCCTCTTCCTCAGCCTTCTCCACTTCCTCTTCCTCTTCCTCTTCCTCCTCCTCCTCCTCCTCCACCTCCTCTTCTTCTCTCCTCCTCCTCTTCTCCTCCTCCTCTCCTCCTCCTTCTCATCACAATCAAATTCCAAATTTCAAAAAAATTTTGTTTCCATCTCAAATCATTCACCACCAACCTCCTCCTCTATGAACCACCATCAAACCACCAGTCTACAAATCACTAGTCACTATAGCAAACCTAACAACCACCACAAACTTCCATCCTTAACCATGTTTGCTCCTCTTCCTTGTCACTGTTAACCACCAAACACCCTTTTCTGGTGAAACCCATCACGAACCAATGATCTTTAAGCTAGTTCAAACCCATACAAAGCATCTCTGATGAACAACAATAACACTATCTCCAACAAATCGGCTTCATCAAAACCCCAACACTTAATGGATTTGAGTAAAAAATATTTGTAGAAGAAGATGATAAATCTGGGTCAGTGAACCAAAATCATGGTGAAGAAATTGAGGCATTTTGTATAGTGCTCAATACTACTCCCAATAATATATACCTCATGCTCATATGTTTTAAAAAATAACTCTTCCTCGAGTTTGAGATAGTTGCTCAAACTACCCTCTTAAAAGAGGTAACTGCTCTTGAAATATTTGCTGAACTCATTTCTTATTTAGAATCAAAGTTTCTCTTTTATCAATGTAAAAACTAATACCTTTGGGAATACTTAGTCCCTTTATACTCTTAATCAATTCATACTTGAAACTGTTTCTAAAAAACATATCAAAATCATATTGTAATATGATCATTGATGACTTAGGAAGTCATACTGCATAAACCTTGATGGTATATCTAGATACCATACTGCTTAAACATTGATGGCATACTCAATCGTCATACTAATCATGTTTTAGAAACTCTTTCTCAAAACTCATCTTTACTTCCTCAAAAACGCAGTTTAAAACTCAAGTGTTGACTTTAAAACTTCTCAAGATTTATAACTCAATTCATAGGGTTCATGCGGGAGTATGAACATGATCAACTCAACTCAAAGATCTTAATAGCAATATGGAAACTCGGTACTCAGAACTCAATGATACTATCATAAAAAAAATACTCAATTCGTAGGGTTCATGCTGAAATATAGACATGAATGAATCAACTCAAGAATCTTAATACATAACATAAACAATTCAATAATTAGGAATAGAATTTCAAAAATATTAAGGAACTCAAGAACTCAAATCTCATCCCAAGAATACTCAAATCTAGGGAAATAATCCTAGATTATTGTTTTACTGATTTGAAAGTTGGTGTAGGGTGTGAGGACGAACTAGTCCAACACTGTGATAGCCTTACATACCTGGAAGAGCAAGGTTCTTGAAGAATATTGAATAAGAAATTGATTAGAAGCCTTGAAACCCTATCTTAAAGGTAACAATCAAGAAAACCTTTCTTGAGATTCTTGAATTAGTTTCTTGAAATCTTTATGGACAAGAATTATGATTTTCATTAGTGATTCATAATTTTATGGAGGAATTTGAGTTGGAAAGAATGGAATTCTTGGAGAAAGACTTACCTTGAAGAAGAATCTTGGAAAAGATGGAAAGAATCTTGAATGGAGTCTTTTACTTTGATTTTTCCTTAGGGTTTTGCCTTAGGCCTTGAGAGAGAAGAGAATGATGTATTAAGAGATGTAAATCTGATTGATTTCGGTCTTTAATTTTTCTTGAAATTTGTTTAGGGTTTCTTAAAGGTGAAATGACAAAAAGGACCCTTTCTAATATTTTCCCGTCGGCTAATTCGTCACTACACTATATCAGGTTACTAAAATGGTCATAACTTTTACTCAAAACTTGGATTGACGCGAAATTGGTGGCGTTGGAAAGAAGATTTAAATACCTTTAATTTGATAGGTTATGATCCACGTAACACTTTATATTATAAGAGATATGGTCGTTTGAATTTGACCCAAGGAGAATCTTACATCAAAACTTAATCGGTAAGGAAACTTTCAACTCTATTTTGTGCTAGGAGTTTCTAGTGACCTTAATTAATATCCAATATCATTCTCACACTAAAGAATTTACCTTTACAAATGTGGGCAATTTAAGAATCTCCAATACGATCTTCTTCACAAATAAAGAATAGCTCGAATCTTATCTTAAAAGTTTTCGGGATGTCACAGCTGATGCATATGGAAGATGCACCATATTTTATTCTTGATTTTACACAATTAAATGAACCTTACATTGGTCATGTTTTTGATTATGAAGATATTGGTTGGGCTGAAAATATATCTAAAAACTACACGATCCTTTAGTAATGGCGAAGGTAAACATTGAGAAGTTGAAGAAGGGTGTCCCTTCATCTTCGAAAGCACAGGTTGTTAAAAGCTCCAAAAAGAGGGGTAAAAAATTTGCTCCTGCAATTACTTCGACCATCCTTACCTAAGGTTAGTATGCCGATCTTCTTTTATCGATTGTTGAATCTGTTTTGGTTAGTTAATCAAAAAATAATACATTAATGAAAAAATAATGTTTCATATTGTAATGTATCAATATTTAATTTTAATTAGTTGATACACTAAACCCTAATTTTGTACATTATTTGAGGAGTTGCTGCAATTTTCTGAAATTGTTGATAAAAGAAATAAAGTTCAATAATGTATCATTCAAGACATGTATATTTCAGTATGGATCATATACAAAAGTTTACTAAAATGTATCAGATACAAATATAAGATAAATAGCAAGTTGCTAATTTAACTGTACTCCTTTGTTTGTATCATGTTTAAATGTTGGCAATTTTGTATCATGTTCAACTAGTGGGCATTTAGTATCAGATACAAATATCTGTCAGATTGCATAGATCATCGATTGATATTGAGTACCAGTTACTTTTTTTTTTTATCATTATGTATAAACTAAACATTAAGATACATTGTAGTTACAATTATGTATCACATGATCAATTTGGCATGTTTATGGAAAGCAATAGGAGAGTTGTGGGTGTAAAGCCCAAATTTGGCATATTTATGGAAAACATTTTTATTGAGGTAATTAGTATATAAAAGCTTTTTAACTTATTTTTTTTATTGTTTGCGATACATTATTTTTGTTTCTCATGATTTACTTTTATTTGAAATTATTTATCATATGATTAACTTGGCATGTTTCTCATGATGATTTACTTTTTGTAGTTGCTTTTGCTGAGTTCCTTTGTGACGAAATCAACATCCCATCACATGGTTTCTGAGCTGATTATCTTCGCACAGGATATGGAACATTATTATGGAGATACAATACTGAAAAGGCAAAGTCAAGCTATGTTAGCAATAAAGAAGATCCTCCAAAGCCCAAAGGCCGTTTCACTCCACCGTAGCAAGATGATTTGGTTCATATCAAATAGTGATTATGTATCAATAAATAGGCACCCTTTGATGTTTTGTTTCTTTTTTTTAAGACAATTTTACTTAAGCTTTAGAGTGTTACTTTAAAAACTGTTTCATGTCATTTTTGAATTTGTATATTTTTTGTTATTGATTATATCATGTAAATTCTTATATTTTGTGTTTTAATTATAGGTTGATACATAACACATCATCTGATACTTACATCTTTCACATTATTCATTTAGAGTTTAGAAATATAAGTATCAGATTCATAACTAATTTAATCAACTGTATAAAAGGAGAATGGTGTTTGTTTGATACATTACGTGTATATGGTGTTTCCCACTAGTTGAACATGTTACAAAAGGAAAGTTCAGAAACACATAATCAATTTTTCACTTAATGTATATAATACAGTAGATATGAGTCTTATCAATGCATATAAATTACATAATTATGTATCAGATTCACATAAGTTATTTATTATTAGATAACTTAGATATGAGTCTTATCAATGCATATAGATTCACATAAGTTAATTGTGTATCAGATAAATCATTCACACACAAATTGAACTATTTTTTATACAAAATAGCAAAACTCACATATATTGTATCAATGCTTCACATTGTTAACAGTTCAAACTACTTTATAGAAATATAACAGTAAAAATTCATATAATTGAAAAATTATTCAACATGAACATGAATATCTTATATAAATTCAACGATTAACTTTTCTTTGAAAAAAAAAACAAGTTCTACGATTGTGACCTTCTTGTCCACAACAACTACAACAACTCGTGTAACTCGACTTTTAAAACGGTTGGATACATGTATCTCACCTCTAATGATACATGTACCTCGCAGTAAAAATATGGTATATAAATTAATATTACAAACTATCGTGAATCATAGTAATTAGGATCTAAAGTAGTGAGATTTATGTATCAATGTACCTGATACATATTCACTGCAATATAGTAGTCAAAGCAATGGGGATGCATATCTGTAATATTCTTGCTCTTCAAAACAACAATTGCATGTGCACAAGGTATTTCTTCTAGTTGAAATCTCCCATAATTACATATTTTTCGCTCAAGGCTAACAATGTATCTTCCAGATTCATAAACGAAAAAATAAATTTAGATGATGCAACAACCGGCAAACATTAATTAAGTTAATGATACATTAAATGAAATACCATTTTTTGGTGTTTTCGAAGAAAGGTTGATTAAATAGTTAACTGATACATCACTTCAAATACATAAGTACCAGATACACACTATTAGCTTGATATATATTTATAAATATCATAGCTAGATACACGCTCGTTAATAATACAACATGTGTCTGATACTTCTTAATTGATACTCATTTTGTTATATGTATCAGATACAATATGTTATTCTAATAAATGTTATACAGACCAGAGCTAGATATACATTCACACATATCAAATACAAAATAATGACGATATGATAATTTACAGATAAAAAGACAAAATACGTTGGTAATCTAATACTAATGTATCGTGCTTACATATAAATATCAAAAAATAGAAAACAAAAAAACATATGTTCATGATACATTTAAAATAATATGTATCAAAATATCAATTACAAAATCACTAAATATCTTAGGAATAACAATATATCACGACTTATATATAAAAAATAAAATAAAAAATATTTAAAAAAGAATAACATAGTTTGACTTGGAACGGAGTTTAAGAAAAGAAAGAAGACTTTTTAATCTTGTGGTTCTAAATTAAAGCTATGTCAAATATGCCAAAATACTCTTTAATCTTGTGACCTTAAAAATGCCACGTGGAAAGTTGAAGTTAAAGTGTTGCCAAAAAAGGAAATGGGTCATTCTTTTTTAAACAGATTAAAAAGGGAATTAGATCATTCTTTTTGAAATGGAGGGAGTAATTCACAATACAAAATAACCAATTCCATACCTTTTTTTTTATCAGATCTTTGTACCTTGAAATTGAAGTTGTGGTTTACTTTATATTTCACTATTACAGAGATGAGTGTTGCTTTATTTAATGAGTATCGTTTTCACTTAGACACAGACAATTTCATCAGATGTAGCATCAAAGAAATGTATTTCTCCAACCATCATGTATGTATGTTGTATCAATGGAGAATTTGATATTCAATTCAGTTGTAATGATGGATTTGAGATTCACAAAAGAAATCGTCTGTTCAACAACTATTCTATCACTATTATATCGTTCATAACTCGTATCGCTCACCCAAATTCCTAATATCTCAACAAAAATCAATATATTCATCATGTATCAGCAACTATGATCGTCTATTATGGATATGTTATGATTTGGGATAGATGGGGGAGAAGAAAATTTGAATTTTGAATTCTTTGAATCTGTTACGAATTGGAATAGATGGATATCAATCTATTTTACGTGATTCGTGAAACTGATAATTAATTTTACGTTTAGATTCCTTTTTAAGCATAACAGTCAAGTTTTTTAATATATCAAGCGTTATGTATCCGGATGAGTAGAATGTATCCGGATGCTATAAATTTTAAGGGATTTTTATAAAATAGAAAAGAGTAGGGATATGATGTACTTTAGGTTTTACAATATGGGATTTATGTATGTTATACAATTTATAATCCCCTCAATAACAAACTAATATTAGTTAATATATTATATTATTCATTTGTGTTGTTAAATTTGACTTTATTGATTTCGGTCTTTTTTGCCCTTCTCTAACAAAATATGAATCGTAATTATGTATAATGAATTGAATTTTGTAGAAAAATAACAAACAATTATATTACAGAGTCATATGAAATTAATACTGTAACACTTTCTAAGTTAAGACTTGAACCATCTTCATTTGTGAATAAGCTCATACCGGGTGATTCTTAAATTGCCCATATGTGTAAAGGTCAATTCTTTAGTGTGAGAATGAATTTGTATATGAATTATGGTCACTAGAATCCTCTAGCACAAAGTTGAGTTGAAAGCTTCCATATAGATTAAGTTTTGATGTAAGATTCTACTTGGGTCAACTTCAAAAGACCATATCTCTTAGAACTTAAAGAGTTACGTATCCCATAACCAATCAAATTGAGGTATTTGAATCTTCTTTCCAACACCACCAATTTCAAAACAATCTGACTTTCGAGTAAAAAGTTATGACCATTTTAGTAACCTTATATAGTGCAGTGACGAATTACTCGATGAAAAAAACATTAAAAAGAATTATTTTTGTCTTTTTACCTCTAAGAAATCCTAAATGAATATCTTGACTAATTAATGGCCCAAAACAATCAGATGTTTATCTTATGATCCCTCATTCTCTTCTCTCTCAAACCCTAAGGCAAAATCCTAAGGCAAAATTAAAGCATAGGACTTCCATTCAAGATTCTTCCAATCTTTTTCAAGATTCTTCTTCAAGGTAAGTCCTTCTAAAAAAATATTATTCTTTCCAACTCAAATTTCTTCATACAATTATGAATCATTAATGAGAATCCTAATTCTTGGCCATAGAGTTTCAAGAAGCTATTTCAAGAATCTCAAGAAAGGTTTTCTTGATGGTGCTCCTTCAAGCTAGGGTTTCAAGGCTTCTAATTATGTTATGTTTTAAGATTTGTTCAAGAACTTTGTTCTTCCAGGTATGTAAGGTTATCATAGTATTGAACTAGTTCGTCCTCACGGCCGACATCTCAATTCAGTCAGAAATCGTCACATTTGAAGGATCCAATCATGATTCCTAATATTGAATTCAGTTTTTAACAGTTGAAGTTTTGATTTCCTTTATTCTTTGTAGAATCTTATAATGTTGTTCATGCTTAGAATCACATGAACCTTATTGATTAGTAAATTTACGTTTTAAAAAGAAATCATGTGAAAGTTTCTCATGTATTCTTTTTGGTTTGAAAAACAAGTAGAGTTTAGGAGAAATTTCCCAATTCTAAACTAACTTGGGGCTATAATTTTAACTTGAAAATTTGTTGGGGACGCTGGGGAGGGCCAAGGGCGGCACTCCAGCAGTGCACTCAGGACTAGCTTCAGTACTCTAGGCCCTGGGCCGGCGCGCCAGCAGTGCACCCAAACTTAGCCCTAGTAATTTGGGGCCTGGTGCTCCGCGCCAGCAGTACGCCAGGGGTTGCTCTATCAATCTCTCCTCATTTCTTTGTATTAGATCCTATAGGCTCCAACCTTTGAAAATTATGACATATCCTAATCACATGTCTCAAAGCATGTTCAAAACTAAAGTGAGTTTAAGAGAAAAGTTCAAGAGTTTTTATTAAGTTGATTTTGAGTTTTGGAGTCCCTATTCTTTTGAAATTCTATTCTTAATTATTGAATTGTTATATGTTATGCATTGAGATTCTTGAGTTGATTCGTTCATGTCCATATTTCAGCATGAACCCTATGAATTCAGTATTCTTGATATGAGTAGTATCATTGAGCAAGTGTTTTTGTAAAGTTTAAATAATTTCATTTCTTTAATCCTTTACATTCAATTGAGTTTATGTTTTATCTATTGCAGTCTTTTCATTCAGTTTTTTTGCTTTGGATATATTACATACTCGTACATTCAAATGTACTGATGTCATCAACCTACATCCTTTTATGATGCAGATGCAGCTGTTCAGGATCATCAACAGGCGCTTCGCTGAGATCACTCTACACTCCAATTATCTTTTGATGAACTTCTTGTATTATGGAGGAATTCACATTTACTTTCAGTTTAGCAGTTTCGAGGCGTCATGAATTTTGTCCCGACACCTGTCTTAAATATTAGAGGCTTCATAGATAGATAGATAGATTTGAGAAGTTTTTCAGTAAATATTTTTCCTTGGGATGTTTTTGCAAACTATTACACTTGAATTGTTAATATCTTACGGGCCGTTTGAGTTGAGTACTTACTTTGAGTTTAAATGCTAAAAATTTCTTTTTAACCATTTTTTTGCTTAAGTTAGTCTTCTGCTTGTAGTCAGTCTGAATGAAGGTTAGCTTAGGGACCAACAATGGTTCTCGAGTGTCGGCCACATCCAGGGTGTAGGCTTGGGCCATGACAAACTTGGTATCAGAGCACATAGTTCAAGTGTCCTATGATGTCTTTGAAGCCGTGTCGGTAGGATCTTATTTATGGCCGTGAGGACCCCGCTTCTATAAATGAGAGGCTACAGACATTTAGAAAACGTTTCCCTACTTTCATACTTTAAGTCATGCAATAAAACTGTGTCATAAGGGACTTATTCATACTCATGCATTTCTCAAATCCTTTCAATTACCCTTCATACTCAAGGTGGTTGAAATAGCAAAGCCCAGATCCTTATCGATGAGTTACTCTCAGCAAAATACTTGAGAAAGTTATGAGACCGCAAAAAGACTTAAGAGAAGCCCGTGAGTGATCTTAAGTTTTAAGATTCAAAAGAATGTACTCTTATTCATATTGTGTGTTCGAGCTAAAAATGATATGTACTCCCAGACTCTCTTCTCTAAACTTTATTCGGGTGAGACCTTATGAGGAAAGTATATTTTGAGCTTAAATAGTATTTTTCACCTAACGAGATAGTATGAGTTGCGATGTTATAAGCAGTAGTAGTAAAAGTGCCCAAAGTTAGAAGAATATATGCAGATGTATAGTAATTTAAGAAAGGAAGATAGTGATGAGACAAATTATGTTGTTACACTCATGCACCCAGTAAGTTATCAATGAGGAGTTTTCTCTTATGGGTAGACTAAGAAGCGATGAGTTTGTTTAGATTTCATGATAGAAGGTAGAGTAAGATTTACCAGTATGGATGAGTTAGAATATACTTTAACCAGAATGGGTTTATGTCAATGTAACATTGTGTTAGTGAAGGCCAAGTATAAGTGTTGAATAAAAGAGTAGAGTATTCATGAGGTGATAGATATAAGATAGGATTATGAATTTAAGGGAGAGAGTATAATATTTAGAGGGTTATAGAACAAATTAGGCAATGAGGTATAGTGAATGGGTAAATAGTATTTAAGTTGTGAAATGGAATGTGATAGTAATCTGGACGGAGAGATAAAGATTGACTACTTGTCATGAGGTCTTAGTTAGTGAGTGTTTCTTAATTTTATCTAGTACTTATAAGTTAGTATAGTATGCGAGCAATTATATTGATATTCGTGTTTAGTACTAGACACTAAGCTTGAATTAGAGATGAGTGTCGTGATAAAAAAAAGTGGGCAACATGAGGGTGATGATGTTCATTTTTACGATCTGATCTGGTAGATTTTATACAGAGTAGGTGGGGAATCAAGATGTTAGCTGCAATGAATGTGAGTGGTACAAGTGTGAGATTCTGACTTTTAGATGAGAGCAATAAAGTGTGGTTAAGTCATTAGAGTAACAAGACCATTAAGAAGTGTACTTGAGATCGTATGTAATCAGACGAGGTTCCAATAAGTCTATGATTTTCATGTGTGCCTAGATAGTATATTTGAGCTGTCAATATGGAATAGGCTGATGTAAGCATTATTTTTACCTTAAGAGTTAGATTAAGCGGCTTTATAAGTCAATGTGGGTAGTAGTTATAGAAAGTCTTTTATAGATGCCAGAAGAAGTTACAAGAAGCATCTGAGAAGGAAGACTTAGAAGGAATCTTAGTGCTTGTGCATGGAGAATTCAGTAGCCATGAGATAAGCCTTTCCCGAATATTAGAGTAAAGCGAATGTAGATCAGATGGTGGAATAATCCATAACTTTAAAGTGTCAGCTTCAGACTTAAGGTGAAGATGATAAGATGAGAAACCAAGTCAAGTGTGGAGAATCAGATAGCGATGTGTTCAAAAAGAGCTTTAGAGATATATCGATCCATTTATAATCTAGTGTATTCCTCAAAGTCAGTTGTTACAACATATGTCTCTAATATCATAATTGTGTTCATGACTTATGGTCATACACTTCATACATATTCACACCTATGCTCAGTTTCAAGAATGAGGGGCAAATACTTTAGCCCTTTGATCTCATAATATCATTATCTTATAGTATCCAAAAAATTAGTCTGTCTTCCGATCATCACTCATCTATATATTAAAAAAAAATAGAAAATAAAGAATGCAATAAATAAAAGTTCACAAATAATAGTACTAATAGTATTAGTAATCTTTATATTTTAATTTAATACTTAAATTAAATGTATTTAAATTTATTTTACAATATCTAAAATTAATAAGTTTATGAATTGTAAAGTTCAGTTAGAACTCTTCTACGGGTAGCTATTTTTCGGGGGGAGTTGTTAGATTTTTTTTCCTTTTTTATCTTTCTTTTTACAAAAAAAAAAAACAATTTAAATTTTTTTCTTTTACCACGTGTTAGTTTAATTATAATTAAAATTTATTTTAATGTAAATATAAAAATCTGACAACTTCCCACAGAAAAGAGTTTTAAACATGTTTATTAAAATTTTTTACGTAAAAATTTAATGAAAACGCAAAATAAATTTCCTATAAAAAAGGAATATTCAAGCAGGTTGGAATATGTATTATCATAGACTCATAGTTATGAAAATTTAGTTTATATATATAAGGTTGGAAGGATATATAAAACAAGACTCTTTCAAAAAAAATATTATTGGTGATAAATTATTATTATTATTATTAATATTATTATTATTATTTTTATTATTATTGTAACTTGGCTAAACCATATTGAAAACTATTCTCCTTTATAAAAATATAAATATAAATTTGTAAACAAATGAGATGTAAAATAATAATTATAAAACATATGATCTTTTACAATTAATATCTACAATTTGAAAATAGTTTTTTTTAAGCTTTAGATAACAGTAATAAGAAAATGAGTTTGACCGAAAAATAAAAGTAAGATTGTGCATAGACAAACACACACCAGTATACTTGCATAGGAGACATGCCACACCATTTATTATTAATTAAATATATAAACATGGAGATGAATTGGTTGAGCCCATTTTTTCTTAACAACCGAATAAAGCTATAAATTGCAATGCATGCATGCATTAGGTTCTGAAAATTGACATTAAAAAATAATGAGGATTAATATATTGTAAATGGCTTTGTGACGTAACTATTTCCTGAAAACTCATATTAAAGAAAGTGGGAGAAGTTAAAAGTTAACCATCTTAATAACTTCAAATTTTAAATCTTATCTTTTAATTAATTCAATTTTTTCATAAATAAAAGAAAAAAACAACTAAAAATCCACGTACAGAAAGGCCCCACGTAAAAATATTACCACCCACATAAGCTTGTATGATTTTAATTAAATAAAAATATTTCCTCATCTCCAAGTCAAATAAAAATAAATTTTATCCTTTTATATTAGGAAGATAATTTTTTATGTAATTTATGTACTGTAATATTTATAAATTCTCGTTGTAAATAAAAACTAAACTATAAATTTAATGATTTTGCCTCAGTTGATTCTTTGCAGTAATCCTTGGAAAGTCCTTTGGATCAATAAATTGAGATTAGAAAAATGGGTATCTCAAACAAAAACTTAAATTTTTTTGAATTAATGAGATAGAGTCTATAATACACCGACCGATCCAAGTTTGAAATTGGAACTCCTAAATGATGATCCAAAACAGAGAATTTAATTGATAAGGTCATATTTATAGAAGTTTAAAATATTTTAAATATTTAGTTACTTACAAACGCATAATAAGTTGCAAATTAGAGAGCATGCGTCACCGGGATGGCTCAATTCCTGTCACGACCAAAATTAGGTCGGTCACCGGTGCTAAGGGGAAATAATCCCAAAGCAATCTTTAACATAAATCTACCGAAAATTGGGCAAAGTTTCCTTTGTTTTTGGGTCTATCCAATTTTTCCCTATCTTAGAAATCAACAATAGAGCTAATAACATCTAGATGTGAATACACAATATTCATCGACAATTCAATCGCCACACAATTTTACCAATTCTTCTCCAATTACGAAAAGAAATTTAAAACTAGCCACTTGACTACAATATGAAGGAATAATCATGACTCTAAATAAGGAATGACAAATGGAGTGACTCTAAAAGTTTTTAAAGAATTAAATTAACAATAGCAATTCAATAAGTGTATTGCCACACGAAGCAATGTGATGTTCATCAGATATTGTCAATCCACACTCTCTAATTTATGAAATCTTCTCCAATGTCACCTGAGTTCTGTGTAATAACATTTAGCGAGAAGTGAGACGCTTGCTCAGTGAGTAATAAAACTTAACCATAATATTTTTATTGAGCGACAAGTCAGAAAAACATGCTAGTATAATAATCAAATGATGAAATCAATGCTCTCTCAGAAACGGTAACAATATTCGATATAATTTGTCTCATGGAAGCAAAATCAATGTGAATTTCTAGAATTAAACTCAGAAAAACACTTTCATATCAATTTTATATCTGGGAGGTTTCCAAAGATGAATCATGTAATCAATGTGACCTTCTCCTTAAGAAATAACCAATAACTGTGAACTCCTCATAAGAGTTAAATATTCATATCGATAGATCCCTACTCAAGGAATATGGGTAACGGTATACTAGTTCTACCTTCCCACTAGCAAGGGATTTATCAGTAATCTGTAAGTACAAGATGCACCAGGTCTAACAAACCCGTAGTTAGCTACGAAATTCATCAAGGTCTACTCCCATTTACACTTTTCTTGTAATCAGTAGAAGCATTCAAAATCAAACTGAACATTTAAATCTTATCAAATCATATTATTTCAATGTTTAACAACCACATGTTAAAAAAATATTCTCAAATAAGTGTAAAACCCTTTCAATAACGGTAATCATATCTTATAAAAATGAGATCATCTCAAATAATCTTTTCAGTATCATATCAAGTAAAAGACTTGTCCCACATGCAAGTTCAAAAAATTTGGTGACACATTTACTTTATAAACCATGTAAAAATCATGAAATTTATGAAATACATATTGTGGTAAGATTACTACTAACAGTATTCGTGTTGAAATACCAAATTTGTCACTTCAAGCAATATATACGACTTTCATTCGATCAACCTATATTCATATCATATAAATATCGTGTTAAATCTTCTTGTTAGAGCTATTTCATGAACTAATTTACAATACACAATCCCCAAGGTTACGGTTCAACCCTCACTTGTCAACTTATATTTATTCATTGGTTTGTCACTCCTTCAACTTCCAGCGACAAAGAGTCATCATTTCAAATATTTCTGTTTGAAACTTTCACTAACTAATTAATTCACTATAAAAGTTCATGTTTGTTGCAGCTCACCAAACTTATAATACCAACTCAATTTAAGCATCACAATGTAACTCAATTAGTGAGATTAGGAGTATGTGTAGTGTTAGTAGAATCAAAATTTGCCTTTGTCCATGGGTATTCTCATATCTAAATCAGTTGAACTTCACATTTGAATTATGAATGTCACATTAACCCAAGCCGTGATAATACATATATAGGCATGTCAAGGAACTGAAGTAAAATAGCTTGAAATTCATATTTATAACAACACAGGTTCCACTTCTTTTTTTTTCTTTTCCGTGATAAGCATCTTTGTGCTCCTTCACAGACAGAGATGCAAGGAATACAATTTTTTTTCTTTTTATTTTCAAGAGTTGCTGGGAAAAATTCTTAACCCCCAAAATCCTTTTAGCTTAACTTGTTTCCCTAGCTACGTTGAGATGGGCTAAGGCCCACTTGTATTTCCTTATTTTTTCTTTTTCTAAGGACAAATATGTCCTTGTTTAAATATGGGACATTACAATTCTTTTCTAGGCAGGCTTTTGAAAAGAGTTCAATGCAATATTCATAACTTTGATCCCCAAAATTGTTGGAACCTCAAGTTTGAAGGTCTATAGACCAACCAGTTAGATAAGAGTTACAAAATCATAGCCAACATGTTTGCAGATATACTAAAAAAGGTGGTAAGAAAATTGGTCACAAGAATCAAGTGGCTTTCGTTAAAGGGAGACAGATCATCGGATGCAGCATTAATAACCAATGAATGGATAGGCTCAAGATTAAAAGGTAAGATGCATGTGTTTTATACAAGTTGGACATTCTAATATCTTATGACCATGTAATTGGTCTTATCTGTTGAACACTTTGACAAAAATGGGATTTAGCAACAAGTGGCTGAAATGTATAGAAGTGTGCATAAAATAGTAAAATTTTAGTCTTTCTAAATGGAAAACCAGTTGGCTTCTTGCCCTCAAAATGAGGATTGAGACGGGGGTGACCCCTTATCTCCTTTCCTTTTTATTTTAGCAATGAAATGTTTTGATAGTATGATGCGAATAACAACACAACACAGATGGATCAGAGGCTCCAATATAGGGGATAGATCAGGAAGCACTACTAAAAAACCGTCAAAAAACGACGGCCAAAATCGATGGACTGTGTCGCTTTTTTGGTCAAAATTGATGGAAAAGCGACGCAGTCATGTTCGTCGCTTTTTGGCTCTACGCTTTTCAAAAAACGACGTAATGCGTCGCTTTTTGATTATTTTTTTCAGGATTTTTTTTTAACAAAAGCGACGGAGTCTGTCGCGTCTTTTATATATTCATTTATTTTTTATTTCCAATAAGCGACGTAGTCCTTCACTTTTATGGAAATTAATATTTTAAAAATCTGAGAAAAGCAACGGACTAAAAGACACTGTCTGTCGCTTTTTCTGGAAATTTATATTTTAAAAATTCCAGAAAAGCGACGGACTAAAGGACACTGTCTGTCGCTTTTCTAGAAATTAATTTTTTAAAATACCCAGAAAAATGACGGACTAAAGGACCCTATCCGTCGCTTTTTTCTGCAATTTTTTGATAGCAGAAACTGCCAGTTTCTGCTGCCTACCTGCAAATACATATCAATTCATATTCATTAGCCCAATCAAACAATATAATCTAGACATCACACAACATATAAAACATCAAACTTAAATCAATCTTCAAAAATATCTAAATCACAATACAAAAACTTATAAAGTAATTCAACATTAGTTTCAAAAAGTTCGTAAAAGAGACCTAAACTAGGGAGTGCGATCTACAAAATCATCATCCTCGTCATTGTCGTCGTCGGTGTCCTCGGCAGGAGATGATGTAGTATGTCGACGAGCGAGGTTTAGCACTTGTTCTTTGATTTCCTGAATGGTCACACTCATGCTTTGTCGTTCAACTATTCTTCTCCGCTCCGACTCTACCAGTGCCGATATAAGTTGTGCTATTTAAGCAGACATAGAAGCAATCTGAACATCGTCAAGTGCCTCGGCTTGACGTGACGATCTAATACCTTCTAAGCTTGACTAGAGTCTTCTTACATCGTTTCGAGAGCCTAGACCATAGAATCCACCCTTGTGTGTCCGCCCTATCACTTTCTCTATCCAAATTTGGGTGGACAGTTCAGGTGTCATTTGGATCGAACTATCTAGATTCTCAGTGACGTACTGATGAAACTCATTATGCATATTAAATATAAAAATTGACATCAATATATATACATATTAGAAATATATTCACTATTAATATATATTATTCATATTAAATAACTTACAAAAGTTCGTTTGGCCCTTTCCTCGACCCACACATCTAGATCCGACTCATTTGCTTCCTTCTTCACATGAGTCTTCTTGAAAACCTCCGGTTCAATGGGAGTGTGTCCCAATTCTTTTTTCTATATATAAAAACTGAAATTTATAATTATATATATGAATCAACTAATTATTTATTTAAAAGGTTGAATTAGAACTTACCATCTCTCTTGTAATTGTTCCAACGGTCTTTGCACCTCCAGTGTGCAACGAGCCACCCTTAAGACTGCCTCTAGCCTTTTTGGCTTGTTCAGACATTGCCTTAAACTTATCTCTGTTCCAATACACATGCAAATCATCAAAACCATGAGGCAACATCCAACCCGGGATCAGTATCCCAAACTTTCTTTAGTCAGCTAGACAATCTTGCCCTCCTCTCAAATGTGGTCGCAATGACCAAATTGTACCTTGACTCCCAAGTACACAGAGTCTGAAAAAAATTGAATAGCGTTAATTAGATCAATAGTAAAAAAAGTAAAGTATACTAAAATTATTAAACTTAACTAAAAAATATATACCTTAAATTCATTAAACATCGCCTGACGTATACTGTTTGGAATCTCACTCCAAGAGTGATAAGCCTGTGTATAAAGTCTTCTAACACAGTCTTTTAAATCCCAGGCAGGAGGCCACCTGCAAAACACATAATAAATAAGTTAGTTCATGAATAATATATTAAAGTATAATAAATAAATAAAATAAACTAACAAAAAGATAACAAAACAAACTTACGATGATCCATCCAACTAAATCATGACTCTACCAAGTCTGTCCTTCTGGCTAGGAGCTAGAGCATGCATTTCAGCATATGGTGTAGCACTAGGTGCAGCCGTAAATGAAGGTGATACAATAGGATGCACAAAATACCGAGTCAATAGAGGCGTACCGGCCATAACATCTGACTGCTCGCTACTAGAATCTGCAATCCTCATGGCAGATAACTAAGGAGATGTACCTATGGGAGATGGAGTACCATCCGATATCCTACCTGCTGATAAGGGTCATGGTCGACGAATAGCCTGTAAAGGTAGGCCCTCATAGCGCCGTGGAGGCAATGCCTGTGAAGTAGAGGAAACACTGACTGGTCGACGTTAATTCAGATAATATTGTCGAGGATCCGCCGTACCAAACGGAACAGCAAATAAATGAGTATCATGACTAATGCGCTCTGGCGCAGAAGAAAGAGATCCTGGAATATCCTCAGGATCTATGGGTCTCCTAGACTTCTTCTTTTTAGTCTTATTAGTCTGGATAACTCCAAGATGCTCGCGATGTCTATCACCGTCATCGCCTGATGACATCTGTATGCAAATTTACATGTATAATATATAAAAATCATAAATTAAATAAAATTAGCGAAATAAATTAACTTACGTATACTAGCTTTCATTCTATTACTATTCCTCCTCGCTTGTTTCAATTCCATCATTCTCTCATTCTTCCTACTTAGTTGTTTCATTTTCATTATCGTCCCATTCTTTGTCATCAAATGATTCATTTTCCTCATTCTCAGATATTTCTTCTTTAACATTCTGTATCCCATCATCATATACTTCTTGTAATATGTGTTGAAGATGTTGTAGTGTGGTTTCCAATTCAATATCAACTTGTTGATGAACAAGTGCAACATCATTTTTATGCGCCACATCTAAGACATTGCCAATTTCAATTCTTTCCACAGTCTTACTTTTTATAACAACCCACCAATCAGCTTTGTCTCTACACAATGGATATGAAGCGTAATACACTTGTTTAGCATTTTGTACAATAATAAAAGGATCATAACTTATGTATTTTCTAGTGTGCTTAGCTTCAATTATATTATGTTGATGGTCCACCTTTGTGCCTCTATGTGATGGGTCAAACCACTCACACCAAAACAATACAATCTTCTTTTTAGGCCAACCTGAATACCTCACTTTAATAATCTCATGAATGACACCATAATATTCAATAGTTTGGCCAGTACCATCAACATCACCTTGTATGTAGAGACTGCTATTATTTGGTTTCTTGTTCCTAGAAACTTCTTCAGTTTGAAACTTAAAACCATTGACACAATACTTATTGATTGTCAGTACTTGAGATTCAGGTCCAAGTGCTACTTCTTTCACTAATTGCAAATGTTGGACACTTGAGTATTCATCGTAAACCTACATGATTGTTATTTCAAGTAATATAATTTTGTATAACATGAATATATTATTAAATACTTAGTGATTGCACATATATAGTTTGTTGCCATTTGGAAAATTATGTATAGATGGCTTCATTACCCCATGTGTTTACGAACAAGCTGATCATTTTACATTCAAGTATTTCGTTAGTTAATGAACACTTATTAATATGTAATTTGATAACATATTTTTAACACTTACTTGAGATATGGTTGAATCTCTGGACAATTAAGCAAAATATGTGTCACAACTGATTGCATTTCCATATTAGTGAAGCCTCGCTTTCCACATTTTTTAGATCCTCGACCATTTTGATTAAAAATTGATATCGGTGAAAATAAAGGATCAATATTGCCTTCATCATTGCGATTGGGCCTGTTTCTCCTACATGACACATCATGACCAAAGTAATAAGAATAAAAATCACCAGTTTCTCTCCCAATATGACCTTGAACAATTGATCCTTCGAACTTCCCCTTTGCTTAATTATTTGCTTGGAACTGCCACTTTTTTTGCATGTATATATTTATATATATGTTAATAAAAGACTTGATGAATATATATAACTTAGTGAATATTTCAAATGGATACCTTTCAAATGGATACATCCATCTTGTTTGAACCGGACCTCCGAGGCGGAACTCTTGTACAAGGTGAATTGGAAGATGCTCCATCACATCAAAGAAACCACATGGAAATATCTTCTCCAACTTAGTAGTAGTAACAAGAATATTTTCCTCCATCCTGTCTAAACTACTCTCCAACAACTTTCCATAACACAAATCTTTTAAAAAAAGACTTATCTCTGTGATTGGTTTCCATATCCTTTCGAGTAGATAGCTAAAAGCGATAGGAATTAAAGTTTCCATGAACACATGACAATCATGAATTTTCATACCTATCAATTTTCCTTCATTCATATCTACCCGCTTTCCTAAATTCGTAGCATAGCCCACCGACATCCTCAAATTTTTAACCCACTCACAAATTTCACGTTTCTCATCCAATGTGAATGAAAAGCTGGCTTTGGTCTTAACTATTTTACCATTTTGTAATTTCTGCAGCCATATCTCCTTTCTCCTACAATATTCCTTTATGTCCATTCTAGCTTTTGGATTGTCTTTTGTCTTACCCTTAACATCCATCATTCTGTTAAACAAATTGTCAAAATAATTTTTTTCAATGTGCATCACATCAAGATTATGTCGTAGCAGATTGTCCTTCCAATACGGTAACTCCCAAAATATGCTTTGTTTGGTCCAATTATGTTCAACACCATATCCAGGAAGTCTAGAAGGTGAAGCTTCTGTAACTTTAGGTAATTGAGAAGCTCTCTCCCAAATTTGATGCCATGTGAGTAATGGAGGTGGGGGGTCACTTCAGTCTTATTTTTCCTAAATGCATTTTTCATCTTTCTAAACTCATGGTCCATTGGCAAGAACTGGCAATGACAATCAAACCATGCATTTTTTCTGCCATGCTTTAAAGTGAATGCCTTACTATTTTCCATGCAATACAGACATGCTAGCTTTCCAGCTGTCATCCAACTAGACAACATCCTGTATGCAGGGAAATCATTAATAGTCCACATTAAAGAAGCACGCATAACAAAATTCTGCTTAGTTGATATATCATAAGTCAAAACGCCTTCAAACCATAATTGTTTGAGCTCATCTATCAATGGTTGTAGATAACCATCAATCAAACATTTTGGATTATGAGGACCTGGAATAACACAACTTAGAAAGATGTAGGGACTGGTCATGCACATTTCAGGAGGAAGATTATACTGAGTAAGAAATACCAGCCAACATGAATAAGGCGAAGCAGCATTAGAGAATAGTGTGAAGCCATCTGCACACAACCCCAATCTAACATTTTTTGGTTCACTAGCAAAATCAGGATATACATTATCAAAATGCTTCCATGCTTCACCATCAGATAGATGAGACAAGACACCCGACGACCTTCTATATTCACGATGCCATCTCATATGTGGGGCTGACCTCATTGATGCATACAACCTCTTTAACCTAGGAATAAGAGGTAGATAATGCATTGCCTTAACTGGGACCATCTTTCCAGCCAGAGTCCTCTTATAACGAGCATGTCCACAAAACTTACAATTTTCTAATTCACTATCAGTCTTGTAAAACAACATGCAACCATTAACACAACAATGAATTCTATCATACGTCAATCCTAACTTGGAAACCAAACGCTTTGCCTGATAGAAGTTCTTAGGTATGTTAAACTCCGAATTAACTAGTTCACCCAAAAGATCAACCATTGAGTCCATAGCTGCATTAGGAACATTCCAATCTGATTTAATATTCATTAATCTAACCGCAACTGACAAAGCGGAATGTAGACTCCCTTCACATAGTGGACGACTAGACTTTCTAATTGATCATAGAAGCGTCTTGCTTCTTCATTAGGAGTTTCATCAAAATATTGTTTGGGTTCCATCCCACCTTGAACCCCGAAAGCATCACTGATCATTTTATGAACTCTATCATGTTCAACCCTATCTTGTTCAACCCTAATTTGACCATGTGGTGCAAGCATATTATATTCATCCACATGCATCAAATTATAAAACATACAATTCAATCCATCTCTTTCTCCATGATCAATCCATACAAAGTATCTAGGCTTAAATCTATTACGGTACAAATGAACCATGACTGTATCTAGCTCAAAAATTTTTAAGCACCTACATGCACTACAAGGACACCTAACCAATCCATTATTCTTGGAAATGTCAAGTGTCATTGTATGTTCAATAAAATTTCTAACACCGTCAATAAACTCAGGTTTCAAACCAGCACTAGTTTCATAATGCATATTATACATCCACAAATGATGATCCATCTACAAATATATAGATATTCAATTATATTAATAAATTAAATAATAATTTTACTACATTAAACTAATTTATATTGTTAATATAAATACTACATTTCAATATCTACAAAGTTAAAGCTTAATTAATTAATGAATACTAACTAATTAAGTTCAAGTTCTAGTTAAGTTTAAAATTAAGTTTATATTAATTTCTAATTAAGTTTTCAAGTTATTATAAATTAATTAATTTCAATAAAGTTCTAATTAATTTAAGTTCAAATTAATTAAGGTCATAAGATTTTCAAGTACTACAAAATTCTAATTAAGTTCAAATAAAATCCAAGTTCTAATAAGAATAAAAATTAAGTTCTAATTAATTAAGGTCAACAACATTTCAAGTTCATATTCCTAATTAAGTTCAATTTATAGTAAATTCAAGTTATAATTAATTATAAGCTCTAATTAAGTTGTAATTCAATTCCCTTATAAAATCCCAAATTCAAAACTAGCTAGTGCTAAAATCCCAAATTTAATTTATAAGGTCAACAAGATTTCAAGTTCATATTCCTAATTAAGTTCAAGTTATAGTTAATTAGAAAATCTAATTAAGTTGTAATTCAAATCCCTAAAATACCAAATTCAAACCTAGCTAGTCCTAAAATCTCAAATTCAAACTATTAGTCATAAAATCTCATATATAATTCAAACAAGTCCTAAATTCCAAATTCAAACTATTCTTAAAATAACAAATTCAAAGTAGTCCTAGAATCCCAAAATCAAACTAGTGCTAAAATTCCAAAGTCAAACTATTAGTTCTAAAATCTCAAATATAATTCAAACTAGTCCTAAACTCCAAATTCAAACTAAATCTTAAAATCACAAATTCAAACTAGTCCTAAATCTCAAAATCAAACTAATTAACTCAAGAAATACCCAAATTCAAACAAGTCTTTAAATACCCTAATTCAAACAAGTCTTTAAATACCTAATTCAAACTACTCCTAAAATCGCTAATTCAAACTAGCTAGCCCTAAAATCCAAATTCAATAAGTACTCCTAAATACCCTAATTCAAACTAGTCATAAAATACCATAATTTAAACTAATCCTAAAATTACACAAATTTACTCACTAACTAATAATCCCTAATTCAAACTAACAATCAATAAACACAAATTCAATAAACTAATTACAATTAAATAGCTAACAAAATCAAAATATAGCTCAATTTGAAAAAGAATTTGATGAATTATTAAACCCTAACCTTAAATGAGAAGGAGAGATTGAACAAAGAGAAGAAGGCGGCAGCTTGTCCGGTAGCAATAGAGAAGGAGGCAGCGGCTGGCTCGTGGCGGGTCCGGCGGTAGCAGCGACGCAGTGGTGGCGGTGAGGAGTGGAGAGAAGGAGGAGAGTTTTCAGAAATGGGGAAATGGGGGAAATCGCGTCTCTGTTTTAGATATTTAATGAAAAGCGACGAACATCGTCTCTATGTCCGTCGCTTTTTTTAAAATAGTTGACCAACATTTTGACCAAAAAGCGACGGACTAAGAGACACTGTCCGTCGCTTTTTAAAAATAGTTGACCAAGCATTTTGACCAAGAAGCGACGGACATAAAGATGTTGTCCGTCGCTATAGTAAAAAAATTTTAATATCTTAAAATAAATTAAAAGCGACGGAAAGCGTGGTTAATATTTTAATTTATATATAATTATTTTTAATAAAAGCGACGGATGGCGTCGCTATATATATTAAATAAATAATTATTAATTATATATATATTTGGCGCAAAAATTCGCTAAAAAACGACAGACTAAGAGATGTTGTCCGTCGCTTTTTGTCAAATAATTTTAAAAATAATTATTTTTATTAAAAATCGACGAACCGCGTGGCAAAAAATGTCATTTTTTTAGGGACGCCGTTCGTCGTTTTTTAGTAGTGAAGCGGAAGGGAAATCAGTCACTTATTATATGCAGATGATACCATTATCATGTATGAACAAAAAGCTGAACAACTGAATTTTATCAGATTAATTTTCAATCTCTTTGAAGTTGTGTCACGCCTAAAGGTTAATTGGGAGAAGAGTAGCTTGAGTCATGTTAAAGATGTACCCAAATTCAAGGTTTGGAAAAAAATTTGGGGTGTAAAAGTGAAGGATTGCCACCACTTATTTAGGTATGCCTCAACATAAAGCACTAGATATTTGGGATGGGATTCTGGAAAAGGCAGAAAGGATGTTTGCACAGCTGAAAGAAAAATGCCTCTCTATGGGAGGTAGAGTGATTCTAATTAACAATGTACTGGACTTCGTCCAAACTATGTTATGTCCTTATTCCCAATTCCTACAAAAAGGTATCAAGAAACTGGACATGCTTAGAAGGAACTTTCTATGGCGGGGAGGGAAATAAGGCAATGGTTACTATCTGGTGAAGTGGAAGACTGTAATGCGGGGAAAGTTAAGAGGAGGCCTGGGTATCAGAAATTTGAAGGTTCAGAACATAAGTCTTTTAATGAAATGTCTATGGAGATGTATCATTGAGGATAACACTATGGAAGGAGGTGATAACAACAAAATATGGGGAACTAAATCTAATATGTATAGGCACAGTTACAACACCATATGGATGGATAGTATGGAGAACAATTAGAGCATTATGGAAGAAAATCTGATTCTAAAGGTGGGGAACGACAAAAGTTTCAAATTTTGGGGAGATGGTTTGATTGGTCAGGCCCCTTGAGTGAATCATTTCGATACCTATTCTCCATTTGCATCATTGTGGATGCCAAGGTAGGTGATTGTTGGTCTACACAAGGATGGAACCTATCCTTCAAAAAACTTTTGAATGGTTGGGAAATAGAGAGTGTGACCTCATTACTAGAAATATTAGGGAGATACTAGCCTTGACACAAATGCAACAGACAGGGTTATCTGAAAACACAGGAGGGCAGATTTACAGTTACCAGTGCCTATAAAATATGGAGACATAGGAGATCTTGTAGTGCTCAATATCAATGACAAAATATCTGGAGAAGTTTAATTCCCACAAAACTTCATTGTTTCACCTAGTTAGTTATCACAAAAGCATGTTGTCACGATCTAAAAATGGACATGATGACACCTTTCTTTTCCCATCAAGACAAGTCAGCCTTAACCCAACGAAAATGAAAGAAAAATGGAAAATAGTAAAAATAAGAACAACATAAAGCGGAAAACTTATTATTTTATTAGAGCCCCCAAAATATGGTTGTTATGTGTACAAACCACTAAATACATAAGTGCAGAATTAAGAAATAGATACAAGTCTCAATCTTTGTTTCTACAATATAACAAAATGTAAGAAAAGGGATGACAAGAAGGTACCTCTTAAGTCCTTGACGAGCCTCGAGATCAAGAGAAGGAAAAATAGATCACACGGGTCCAGGATCAGAACCTACACAAGTGTTGAAGCAAGGGATCAGTACTAACAACACAGTACCTAGCAACCAACCTACTAAGCAACACAACTAGCTAGAAATTGAATACTCCTTACAATCCAACTAAACCTCCTCAAACTATCAGCTACACAAAAATCACCCCAACCTAGCAATTCTACAATAGACAACTCACAGACCCAATATTTATAGTTCAATCTTCACAATTCAACAATAAAAAAAATTCAAATAAGTCAATCTCAATGACAAATAGTTCAGTCACACATAGCAAGTACATCAATCACAATTCACAAGTAAGTCACGCATAAGCATAAGGTCACAATAACAATCTCTAGCCGGAACCATTTCCTATCAGTTTTATAACATTCACCGGCAAAGACCTCGGAATAATAACATTCACCGACAAAGACCTCGACATAATAAGAGTTTCCAGCAAAGGCCTCGACATCATAACACTCGCTGACAAAGATGTTGGCATAATAACACTTGCCGGCAAAGACCTCAACGTCATAGCACACATCGGCAAATACCTCGACATAATGACATTTGTCGGTAAAGATCTTAGGATCACGACACTCGCCAACAAAGACTTCGGCATAATAACACTCGTCCACAAAGACCTCGGTATCATAAAACTCACTAGTAAAGACCAGGGCATCATAAAACTCGTTGGCAAAGACCTCAGCAGAATAAATCATCATATGTTTCACCACGAAGTTCACAATCAATAAATACAAGCAATATCAGCCCACATGGAAGAGACAACAATTCATACAATTCAAGTGTTAGGATAAGTATTGTTTTAATAAATGACGAAATGCAAGGAACACATTGGCAAAGTGATCTCATGAGAAACTGTTTCAAGAAGGACTTCTATTTCATAAAGGAGTTTCATTGCGAGAAGAACTCGAATTGAAATAGAGTTATGATTAAAAGAAGAGTCCCGAAGGAAGTTGAAGTGTAGTGAAAGCAAAAGCATAAATAGCAGAAGAGGCGTCTATATTTGTCAAGCACTTACAAAGAAAAAACGACTGACTGATTGATTCCTGAAGTGCTGCTAAACGAAGAATATAGAAGAATAAATCTAGGAAGTTTCTTAGTATTTGTGATTTTTATATTGTTAGATTAGTGAATTATAAATTGATTCTAGGATCTAAGTCTTCAAGTTGAAGGCAACTCGAAGACACTGGGAGCACATACCTTGGAGATTTGTGCTAGAATTGAGATTAGGGGATTGATCTTTAGGTTACATAAAATCTTGTAATCTCGTTGTTTGTTCAGGCTTGTAGTTATTTAGTGAAGTTGGGGTAAATCCTGTTGAGAAACAAGTCGTGGTTTTTACACCTTTTGAGTCGGGTGTTTCCATGTAAAATATTGTGTTCTTACTTTACAGTCTTTACATTCTCTTTGAAACATGTTAGGCAACTTTGATCACTTAAGTAAAGTTTGAAATAAAAGTAAGAAAATCTAGGTCTTGTAGAATAACAATTGGTATCAAAGCAAGGTTATCTTATGCAGAGTAACACCTAAGATAAAAGATCAAAATGAATTATGCACTACCTATCAACCACAACAAAGGACAATCAATTGTCAGAGCCCCAATGTTTAATGAGTCTCACTTTGGCTTGTGGAAAGCACGCATTGAAGACTTCATTCAAGCGGAAGATTATGAATTGTGGGACATGATAACAATTGGACCTACTATTCCCATGAAGACTGTTGAAGGAGTTCAAGTTCCAAAGGTTGGGATTGACTTGATCTATCAGCTCTTAGGAAAAATGCGAAGACGACAACCATTCTAGTTTGTGGCCTTGAACCAAATGAGTATAACAGAATCTCAAATTGTACTATTGCCAAACAAATCTGGGATGCACTTGTCAATGTTCATGAAGGAACTAGTCAAGTAAGGAAATTCAGAGTAGCTATGTTGTTCAGTGAATATGAAACTTTCAAAATAAAGGAAGGTGAACCTCTATTAGAAATAATTACTAGACTCACTAAGCTGATTAATGAGTTGTCATCCCTAGGAAAAGTTCTCACTACTGAAGAACATGTTGACAAAGTGCTAATGATTCTTCCAAAAACCAATTGGGATGTAAATGTAACTGCTATAAGAGAAGCTAAATACATCTCCATAATGACATTTGATAAATTTGTGGGAAATCTCAGAACACATGAGATGAACATGGATGACTTGAAGAAGGAGGAAATGCTCAATGAAAACTCATTGGCCCTGAAAGTGTCTGATGGAGAAGATTCTGATTTTGCTAAGGAACAAATGGAATACCTAGCAAAAAGCTTTAAGAAGTATCTCAGGAAAGGAAAAGGAAATGAAAAGGAGGAAACCAGTCACAAGAAGTGGTCAAATGATAAATCTCAAGTTGGTTGCTACAAGTGTGGAAAAACTGATCATCATATTAAGGAATGTCATCAATGGGAATTTGAATGGAGGAAAGAAAGAGCAGAAAAGGAAAGGACGTCAAAGCAAAAGGAGGAATGTGCAATGGTAGCTGCTTGGGGATCAGGAACTGAAGAATCCAACGATGAAGAAATAGATGGAACAACATTCATGGCCGTAGGAGATTCAGACCTTGAGGATGATGAAAACTCTGAAGTTAGTATTCTTGATCTTAACAAAAACTGTATCTATTTTCAAAAAATAAATTAATCAGATTGATGAATGGGTTAATTGATGCAGTTCAAGAATTAACATGTGAAAGAGATCAGTTGTTTAAAGTCTTTGCAGATTAGAAATTTGAGTGCATGGAACTCAAAAGTGGACAAACTATAATTGATGATCAAAATAGTTGTCTGAAGAAACATGTTGAAAAACTTGAGTAATCTAACCTAGATCTAAAAACTGAAATCTTAAAGATGCCAGTCAATGGAAAAGGAAAAGTAGAAATGAGTGAAACTAAAGAAAAACTGGAAAATGATTTGAAAGAAATGCAAAAATGATTATTTTTTTGAAAAAGAAAAGGTGAGAAAACTAAATGTAGAAATTTGTTAGATAAAACTAAATCTTGAAAGGGCTAATAGATGGACTTACTCATCTAGAATTGTCAATCAATTAAGTGAGAAAAGTCACAATGAGAAAGAAGACATTAGTTTCTATAATGATAAAGCTATTACAGCTGACTTGTGCTATATTTATGGCAAACATGGGCACCCAACCACTGATTGTCCCGTCACAAAAATATATAGAAATAAAAATTCTTAATTGGCAACTAATAACTGTATTAAAACCAATCAAAGGAATAGGAACAACAATTGGCTGCAAAAATGGGCAAAAAGAAATCTTATTCACCCTTTCAATCATCGGAAAGGACCCAAGCTAATCTGGGTTCCTAAAACTAACCTTTAAAATGCTTGCAGGTAAAAGTGAAAGGAAGCAAGCACTGGTATATGGATAGTGCTTGTTCAAAGTATATGACTGGAGAGAAACATAAATTCCTTTCACTCAATGCATTCAAATGGGGAAGTGTTTCATTTGGAGATGGAAAGAAAGGTACTATTGTAGGAGTAGGGAATATTGGAAAGACTGAATCCAGAGCACTGGAAGAAGTGTACCACGTGAATGGGCTAAAGCATAATCTTCTCAGCTTCTCTCAATTATGTGACAAAGGTAATAGAGTAATTTTTACTTCTGAAGGTTGCAGGGTTGAAAGCTAGATACAAAAGGAGGTTGTCTCAACCGCCACAAGACATAGAAATATGTACAAAGCTGACATCATGGGAATTCTGGGCACTTGTCTGAAGTGCCTCAGTGCAATAGCTAATGATCCCTTACTATTGCACAAAAGACTTGGACATGCAAGTTTGAAACAAATAAACAAACTGTTAGAAAAGGAGATGGTTATAGGCTTGCCTAAAACCAAATTCAAAAATGACAAAGTTTGTGGTGCATGTTTATGGGGAAGAAAGTGAGATCATCCTTCAAGTCAAAGAACTAGGTAAGTACAACCAGATGCCTTGAACCGATTCATATGGTCCTATGCAGACCATTGAGAGTAAGAAGAAGAGGAGGAAAAAGGTATGTCTTTGTCATCATTGATGATTTTTATATATTCACTTGGACACCATTCCTAGCTTCTAAAGAAGAGTCCTTTGATACTTTCTCTGTTTTTATCAAGAAAATGAAGAAAACTCTAGGACTATCCTTGATTTCTATAGGATATGATCATGGAACAGAATTTGAAAATGCAAAATTCATAGAATTCTGTTCATCACATGGAATAGATCATAATTTCTCTGCTCCTAGGACTTCTCAACAAAATGGAGTAGTTGAAAGGAAAAACAGGACTTCAGAAAACATGGCCATGATGATTGCCAATCTTGAAAACAATCTGTGGGCCGAGCCCATTAGTAGTGCATATTACATTATCAATAGGAGCATGACTCGTCCTATCTTAGAAAAGACTCCCTATGAATTACTCAAAGGTAGAAAACCAAATATCTCTCACTTTAGGACTTTTGGTTGCAAATGTTTTGTTCATAATAATGGTAAAAATAACATGGGAAAATTTGACGCAAGGAGTGATGAGGGAATCTTCCTAGGATACTCTCCACATAGTAAAACATGTGGGATTTTGAATAAAATAACAAAAATGTGTCGAAGAAAGTGTGCATGTTATTTTTTATGAAAACAGTTCTTTGTTTGAGACTAACATGCATGATGATGGTGAAATTGAGGAGCACAGTCAGGAACAAGTTGAGCAACCTGGGCCCTCAGTTGAGCAATCAGAGAGCATACAGACAAGGCGAACAATAAGTCAAGATACTGGTCATATTGAAGCACAAAATGTTGTCGCATCCAATTGATAATGCTCTTACAGACCTAATATTTGGAATCACTACCAGGTCAGGCTTAAAGAACTTAGGTGCATTTCAAGCTTTTATGTCCATGGTTGAACCCAAAAAGGTGAAGGGGGTTCTTCTTGATGAAAATTGGATATAAGCAATGCAAGAGGAGCTAAATCAATTTGAAAGAAGCGAGGTGTGGCATCTTGTTCCACCACTTGAAGGGTGAACAATGATAGGAACAAAATAGATGTATAGGAACAAGCTGGATGAGAATGGAACAGTCACAAGAAATAAGGAAAGACTTGTGGTCAAGGGTACAATCAGAAAGAAGGAATCAACTATGATGAAACATTTGCTCTTGTAGCAAGACTTAAAGCTATTCAATTATTTATTGCATTTATTCTTTTTTAAGAGTTCATTCTCTATCAAATGGATGTGAAAAGTGCATTCTTGAATGTATTTTTGAAAGAAGAAGTCTATGTGAAATAGCCACATGGATTTGAAAATCCAGAGTTTCCTGATCATGTCTATAAACAAGACAAAGCTCTGTATGAGTTAAAGCAAGATCCAAGAGCATGGTATGAAAGGCTATCCAAGTTTCTTTTAGACCATGGCCACACAAGTAGTAAAATCGACAACACATTTTTTCTAAAAACAAATGGAAAAGACGTTGATTGTGTAGGTATATGTGGATGACATAATCTTTGGATCTACAAATGGTCTGATGACTCAAGAATTTGTTAGACTTATGAGTGGAGAGTCTGCAATGAGCATGATAGGTGAACTTTGAAGGAATTGCTCAAAAAGTTCAACATGACTGGCGCAAAGGAAATTGATACTCCTATTGCTACTGCTACTAAGCTAGATATGGATATAACAGGTGCATTTGTTGAGCAAAAGATGTACAAGTAGACCTGATATTGTGTTTAGTGTTGCACTCTATTCTAGGTTTCAAGCAAATCCTAAAGAATATCATCTTAAATTTCTTAAAAGAATTTTCAGGTATCTCAAAAGAACCACTGATCTGGGACTTTGGTACTCAAAAGGAAGCAACTTCAATCTTGTTGGTTATGTAGATGTTGATTATGCTGAATACCTAGTCGACAAAAAAAGTACCACAAGTATGGCTCATTTCCTTAGAACATGTTTGTTATCCTGGTCCAGCAAGGAACAAAACTTTGTAGCCTTATCTACTGCTGAGGCTGAATACGTGGCAGCTGGATCATGTTGTGCGCATTGCCTAACTTAAAACTTTCTTTCAAAAAACTCTCTCAACTAAAAATTTAGTATTTAGATAAATGGAGAAAAAATCTGAAATCCAATCAGATATTTCAGATAGCATGGCTAAGCAAGAAGCAAAGGTATATTGTTCAAAAAATATGCGGAACTAATTTCATATATTCCTGAATATCATATATATGATTGAATAAATTTATGTTAGTTATTATGTATTAGAATTTATGGATCAAACAACAACGGTTGGATTTTGGTATGAATGTTGGAAGGGTTCCTATCTTGTGTGACAATACTAGTGCTATTAATATAGCAAAGAATCCTGTGCAACATAAATGAAAAAAAAACATATTGATAAAAGACACCATTTTCTTAGAGACAATGTAGAAAAAGGTCACATATCAATAATGTTTTACTCCACTGAGGAACAAATTGCTGATATTTTTACTAAAGCACTAAGTAAAGAGCATTTTGAGAAAAATAGGCTAGACTTGGGGATGATTAAGATTGCATAATTTCCCTCCCTCAATGATTGGTTAGAAAACTGTAGCTATACAAATTCATGTGTATTTTAAGTCTATGAAGTGAAAAATTATCTAGTCTATAAAGTCCATTAACTTGTATATCATTTTTATCCTCATTAGCTCTCACTAACTCTCGTGGATGTTTGTTACTTTGAGCAGATAATAATAGGTACAATTCAATTTAGCAAATCATAAAGTACACTTCAGGTATAAGATGTTTTTTTAATTAAAGAGACACATGCTGATAAACATAAATAACGTGGTTCATTTTTTATTTCCCACTCTCTCTCATTAATAATCAATCCTTTAAAACCGCTAAAACTCTTCATTTCTCTTCTTTCTGTTGAAAATGTTGTCAACATCAAATAAAGAAGTCTATTGTATCCCTTCATCTGCAACAACCCTCCTTCTTAACCCCAATCTTTTTTTTTTTATTGTTGTTCTCTACCAAAATTTGAATCATTCAAAAATGGCGTCCTCTTCAAAATCCCTTGAAAAATCTGCAACTTCGATCTTATATGATGCCTCTTTAGCACTAGTCAGTGTTCAATCTTTGCCTCCGAGGAAGGAATCGCCCACCTTATATCGGTCAATGGTTATCCGTGTCGCCCAACAGTTGAGGAAGTTCACTCTCATGATCTATCTTTAGCCATCATTCCTGATGAACCAAGTGAGGGGGAAGCAAAAGCATATGCAACATTTAGGGTCATTCTCGATGGATTCAAAAAGTGGAGCTCTGTAAGTTGAAATACTTTTCTCCCTACACGCCTACTAATTTATCTCCCATGGAGCATGATAATACCCCTGTTCCCTTAAGTATTGATACAACTGATGAAGTCCCTCTGGCTAACATTGTTCGTACAAGGGGTAGGCGTCGGCTTAGTACCATCAACAAGAACTCTATGTCAAACCCTAGGTCTGAATCCTCTGCATTCACTGATATCCACATCATTTCTTCTATTTTGGTTCCTCAAACTAGACAGAAACAACGTTAGGCTGAAGCGGATCTAATTTCTGCCCTAGCAGCAACCAAAAGGACGCGTACTTCTACTAGTTCTCCACCCTCAATCCCAATTATTGTTATTTTTGATGATGATCTGGTAATCAGTAGGGTGAGGTATGGAAAACACATTGCCTCAAAATCTTTAAGTTCTAAGCCAAAGACCTCAACAAAAGCCAAGACTAAGCTCCCTCCTAAACCTGCATCCAAAATCAAATCCACTAAACAATTCACTTCCAAATCTAAAAAGAAACAAGTTGCTTCCCCTGTTCGCTCTGATAGTTCCCTGTCCGACTCTGATGCTGGGAATCTGACTCAGACCACTCCCTCAGTTTCTTCACCTCAGCTTGATCGAATCATTCACTTTCGCCAGCAATCCGTTCTTAGAGGTAGGGTATTCACCGGATTTGGAGGCCCTGAAATGGCTGTGTTATTGACTAAATTAGAGGTCCAAGGGTTGTCTTCTTTTTTTCTTCAAGGTGATACTCAACGCAAATTGGCAAAAAAGGAGGTAATTGAGTTCTATATAAATGGGAAAAGTGATGTGCTATCTTTTACCTCTATTGTAAGGAACAATCCTATTCACTTGGTTCTTGCTGATGTTACTCGAATATTGGGGATTCCTTCTAAAGGGTGGGGTTATTATGTGAAGCTTGAGTGGCCTCCTTTGCCTAACCATACATCCGTTCTAAGTATTTCTCTCAAATTTGCCTCCAAGCCTAACCTAACTCATCATCGTGGTGTCGATAAGAATGACATGTCTCCACTACATCAACTGTACTTTGATGTAGTTCATAAGATCATTCTCTAGAGGAAACAACAACGTTCGAAAGCTAATTTTATTGATCTTACTCTCATGGAGCTACTGAATACTGAGGTACCTATTGATTTACCCTCTTGGATCATCAAACATATGCACAGGGTTCTTTATCAAGATGAAAATGGGCATACTCTGCCATATGGATTCTGGATGGCTTCCATTTTTGAGGCCTTTGACGTGCTAGTCCAAGTATGGGATTCTCAAACAGTTAAGGATGTGGTGGGTAGGGTGAATCACATGACTCTCCCTGTATCTATGAGGAGTCTTGACACACCTCTTCAACGACTGAAAATCAGTTTGCTGAGAAGGAAGATGAACTAATTGCTATGGAAACTACCCATCAAATAGAGAAGGCAACTTGGGAAGTTCGTGTAGTGGCTCTGCAAAATGAACTTGCTCAAGAGAGGCCTGCTAATATTGTAACTGTTCGACACCTAAATCAGCTGCTTTCTGCTCTAAATACCACCTCAGCCTCTTGATCCATTTCTATCTTTCAATTCCCTGATTGACTATGTTATTTTGTAGGTTATGCTTGATGTGATCTTTATTTTAGGACATTTACTGCTTTTTGGGTTGTACTCTATGGTGTGTTTTGTTGCTTCGTACTCTAAGTTTGCTTTCTGTAACAATGTCTATGATAGTTACTGTGCTTTTCTCATTTGGATCCGAACTTGATGACCATATTTTAGTGCAGACTGGATATTGCTCCTTCTACTTATATACTTTAAATTTAACTTGAAACCTTTTTCAATGATACCAAAAGGGGGAAGTATAAGGGAATGCATTATTTAAAACCCATAGCTAATTTATTTTGCCCAAGTGTTCCATACTTAAATGTTAACAGGTTAAAATAGCAAGCAATGAAGAATGTAGACATTGGACATAAGTTTGTCATCATCAAAAGGAGGGATTTTGTTGGGATAAGTATTGTTTTGATAAATGACGAAATGCAAGGAACATGTTGGCAAAGTGATCTAATGAGAAACTGTTTCAAGAAGGACTTCTATTTCATAAAGGAGTTTCATTGCGAGAAGAACTCTAATTGAAATATAGTTATAAATAAAAGAAGAGTCTCGAAGGAAGTTGAAGTGCAGCGAAAGCAAAAGCATAAATAGTAGAAGAGGCTTCCATATTTATCAAGCACTTAGAAAGAAAAAACCATTGAGTGATTGATTCCTGAAGTGCTGCTGAATGAAGAATATAAAAGAACAGATCTAGGAAGTTTCTTAGTATTTGTGATTTTTATATTGTTAGATCAGTGAATTATAAATTGATTCTAGGATATAAGTCTTCAAGTTGAGGGCAAGTCGAAGACACTGGGAACACATACCTTGGAGGTCTGTGCTAGAATTGAGATTAGGGGATTAATCTTGAGGTTACATAAAATCTTGTAATCTCGTTGTTTGTTGAGGCTCGTAGTTATTTAGTGAAGTTGGGGTAAATCGTGTTGAGGAACATGTCTTGGTTTTTACACCTTTTGAGCCGGGTGTTTCCACGTAAAATATTGTGTTCTTAATTTATAGTCTTTACATTCTCTTTGAAACACGTTAGGCAACTGGGTTCACTTAAGTAAAGTCTGAAATAAAAGTAAGAAAATCAAGGTCATATAGAATAACATCAAGTCTACAAATCACGTTTTCAAGTATTTCATCAATCAATCATCAAGGCTCAGAATAAGGCAATTAACATTATCTTGTTCATCACATAGCCCTTTTCATATCAACCCCTTTTTATTAAATTAGATATAACAAATGGACAATTTAAAACCTTCACCTCATTCCCATTACCCCCAACACAAAATCAACAAAGGAAGCATATGAATTCAACTAGAATTCAAGGTTTAGGAAGCCACTTGCCTTAAATCAATAAAAAATTACTCAAATAGTTGAGTCTTCCCCTTCCAAATCACCTCCAAAGCCACATAATCTATGCACAAGCAAGTATTCACAATCACTTTCCGGAAACAACAACACCCACAACAATTACCTTGAAAGGTGGGTCAATCAACACAATAACCAACTCAAAAAATTAAGGTTCGAATTCAAAATTTAATACTTGAAAGCATTACTCAAGGCTTAAAGAACTCCTTAGGAAAAATCATTTCGAAATAGGACTTGAAATCAGTTCAAAATCTCCATTATATCTAAGAACTTGGGTTCTTGAAAAACCTCATCATTCGCTAGTCAAAACCTCATATTTAGATCTTAAAACTCATCATTAATCAAAGGAAAATGAAGGTTTTTGGATCAAGAGAACTTACTTAACAGATCTAGCACAAAAATCCCTCTAAAACTCACAACCAAAGGTTCCCTAAGTTCTAAAATGGTGAAATGGGGCTTAAACCCCGAAATGAGCAGCAAAACCCCTCTTAGGTATTGCTTAAGCAAACCTAGCGAAAACCTAGAAATAAATGCGAGCATCGCTTAAGCGAAGCCTACTTCGCAAAAGCTAAGGTCGCTTAAGAGACAACCCCATCGCTTAAGAGAAGGTCACTTAAGCGGTTGGCCTTCGCCGAAGCGAAGCCTGCAGCCAACCACAACTTCATCCAATTCTCAAAACATTGAAAGGACCCTCGGGATTCGTTCATACCCCGTACATACCAACCACATATGCAAATTAATTATACTCGACGTTCTGGACTCAATGTACCTATTTTCAACACGAATCTGAGGTCTCCTTGACTTGATATCCGTGAAAATCACAAGAAACTAACTCACGCCGAAAAAGGCTAAAACAAGCTCGGGACATCTCAAATATAACCAAGGCCCCTTCTAGACCTAAAATCATTCCCCAAATTAAATGTTACTCTTGGAATTCCAATTTGAGCATCCAAACCCCAAATGTTAACCAAAGTCAACCTAAAGGCTAAATTTCCACGATTCCATACCTTAGAACCTCAAATCCTCAAAAAGACTTGGAAACTGAAATTGACAACTTTCACGGATCAGATTTCACATTTTGGGACTGATGAAATTGACGGAATTTCATTCCAACACCCGAAACCCCAAAAGACATAAAAAACTACTTTCTTTACAACTTACCCTTTCAAACTCAAAACTTACTAAATTCTGAAATTATAACTCAAAGATCAAAATCAACTTTTCAAACTCAGTCATAAACGACTAGGGGTCGTCATTGGCAGGGCTAAAGGGTAAATTCACGAAACTTACCAAAAATAACCAACCAGGTGATTACACATGCCTATCCCAGCAAGTCTTTCATATGAAAGGAAGGAATCTAGTACAAAGATGTTTTCTATGTAATCAAACTAGGGAAAAAAATAGTCACCTATCCCTACATTGCAAGTTCAAAAGACAGCTCTGGGAACTTTTTATCAACATCACCAGTCAAAGTTAGATCATTCCAGAGAACACAGTAAGAATTATTATTAATTATTTCTTACCTATGGCCCAAGTTTACTTGTAACCCAAGTAATACCATAAATAATATTTAATAAGGAATAAATCTCGTCTGTACATTGATTACTTGATAGACGTACCAGATTAAGTCATAACCTCTATAAATTGATCCTCCCTCCACTCATTAGGGTTAACACATATTCTCTACAATAATTCCATCACTGACAGTTGTGGTAACCTAAAGTTAGGGCAAGGAGGTAGAAACCAATTTATGACTAACGCTTTCGCTTCTCTCTGTGATGATGTCTTCCGCATCAGGTATGTACCCCTAATGATCTCTATGTAAGATTATCGTGTTCAAGATCCTGATATTATGTATTAAAGTATTTAATCTTACATGTACCATCAGAGCCTGGATTGTTTGAACTGATAATCTTAATGAATATATTAACTAGTGGCAATATAATTATAAAAGATAAAATCGAGATTGGCAATATAATGTAAAATCTAGAATCGAGATTGACAGATATTATTGGCAATAAAAGAAGAAATTTTTTTATAGCAAATAAAAAATTGCTAATTGTATACTATAACTAACTTTGTAAAATTGCAGTCCGTAGCAAAATTATAGTTTGCTGTGGACTTGTCTTTCTGTATATTCGCTTGTCATTTTTTTAAATACATTTTGATAGTTTAAAAAAGAAAAGGGCGTTAATTTCGGTTAGAAAAAAAAGGAAAAAAATCACTGAATTCACGCACGTTCTGTTCCATTCAAATTCCCTTCCTTCTTCGTCGTCTTCAACAGTAAGAACTCCATTGTAACTCAATTCAGAAAATTGATCAAGCAATTTACGGTACTACACAAACAATTGAGATCATTGGACTGTAGAGATAGCAATAGGAGGTAATTTCATGACGAAAACATACTCTGATTTTGCTATTTTAGGTCGAAGATGGTGTTCAACATGTATTCAAATCAGATTTCCTTTTTAACTATCATCAATTTAAGTTGAATGTATATTGAGAGGTGTATATTTTGTTCAAAATAGAGGTTAACACTTATGATTTGTATAGTTAATTTATAATCTAGAAAAATTTGTGATCTGGAAATTTTCTGGATGAACTTGTTGATTATTTTGAATTTGTGATCGGAGATTCGCTAATTTCACAGTAATATTTGTGTTCGGATTTGTATATTTGCTTAGAGTTTATACGTATAGGTTTTCAAATATGATTCATTAAGATATGTATAATACATATATGAAACTATTATGTGTATGTTTTATACAGTGCATCTTCATCACGATTTTGGATATATGATTGTTATACAAATGCAAAATTTGTACTCTGTGAAAGTAACAATAACACTGCACTTATATGAAATTGTATAATTGTGTATAAAGTTATAATTTGTGTATATAATTGTTTATATATAAATGTATATGCAGAATGTGTATATAAACGTTTCTATGTGTATGTTATTGGAATATGTATATATGTGAATAACTGAAGTTGCTAGAATTTGTATAAATATACATTATGTTTGTTGTTGAAATTCTTAATTGTATAAATGTATATGTATATATAACTTTTTTTTTTATACATAAATTTTGAAAATGGCTTCATTAGCTATTTTGGTTATGCATTCCGGTAGATGGGACAATGACAATTGTTACGTTGACTATACAATTGAGGGGGTGATTTTTAAAGAAAGTTCATCGTATAAGGAGTTGTATAATGTTATTGCAATGCAACTCGATGTTGATACAAATGTGATTAAGCTGAAAATTGAGTATAAGGTTAAAGAAAGCAAAACACCAATGTTGATTCACAACGACATGGGTGTTAGAGTGTATATCATGCTTAAAAAGGCTGCAGATGACTTCAACAAGTATCCAATTTGTATAAGCAAAATGGATAATAGTAGCAATATCACTGAACTGTGTGAAAGTTCAAATCAGGAGAATGATATGGTTACATCAATTTGTAATGATGGTATTGCTGATTTTGAGACTATGCAGCTGTCAATTGGTGAATTGGTAGAGCCGCTTTATGTCTTGGGGTCAGGGAGCTGCGATGGAGTCATTTCAGATCCTTGTAATAAGTACGTGGAGATTGACCAAGTGTATAAGAACAAAGCCACTTTGAAATCTATGATGGAAAATTATGGAATTGAAAATAGATTTCAATATAGAACTGTGAGGTCAAATGCAATCAGGTAACTAGTTTATACAACAAATACATTTAGTGTATATGGTGTTTTAGTTATTTGTATATTGATATGTTGTGCTGTATTTGCTGATGTAGTTATACGCTGGAATGTATTTCTGATGAATGTGAGTGGTTGATGAAAACATCAAATATCAGCAAGTCTGGAATGTTTAGGATCCGAGCATTTAATACAGATCATACTTGTCCTTTGAAGGATAAAGTGTATTCACAAAAACATGCAACAAGCAAGCTGATTGGTGGGATCGTTAAGTCTAAGCTTGTTGATCACAAGAGAAAATATACACCTTATGATATTCTGAGTGATGTAAAGATATATTTGGGAGTTGATGTAAATTACTCATTGGCTTGGAGGGCTAAAGAAAAGGCTTTGATTTTATTGAGGGGCACCACAGCTGCATCTTACAGTAAACTTCCAGCATACTTGTATATGATGGATATTGCATATCCAGGCTCGCATATACGTCTAAAGAAAACAGACAAAAATGAATTCTTGTATCATTTCGTTGCATTGAATAATTGTATACAAGGCTTTGATCATTGCAGGCCTGTCATAGTTGTTGATGGAAGTCACCTAAGAGGACCGTATAATGGAACATTTGTGGCTACAAGCACAATGGACGGAGCATGTATGTTTCATTGTGTTTTTGAATGTATATTTTTGATTTTATGTTAATTTGTATGTAAATAAAAATGTAGGACATGTTTTCCCACTGGCCTATGGTATCATTGATTCAGAAAATGACGCAGCTTGGTCTTGATTTTTTGTACAACTAAGGGAGGCTTATGGGGAAAAGAGTAATATGTGTGTTCTCCGATAGAAATGAGAGCATCATAAAGGCAGTCACAAAAGTGTATAAAAATGTGCCACATTATGCTTGTATGTGGCACTTGTGGTGTAATGTAGAGAAGAAATTTAGGAGGGCATCAAAGGAGCTAAGTCCTGTGTTTTATACTATGGCAAAGACTTGCAGTAAAGTTGAGTTTGATAGGTTGATGGATACTGTAGAAAAAGCTGATGTAGGTGTCAAAGAGTATTTGGAGCTAGCTGGATATGATAAGTGGTCAAGGTGTCATGTAGAAACTCATCGGGGATGGGCTATGACGTCTAACATTGCAGAGAGTATAAATGTTGCATTAGTGTCTGCACGTAAATTACCAATTTTTAATTTTCTAGAAGAGGTTAGACTGATGTTTGGGAGATGGAATCGTGACAACAAACACGAGGCAGCCTGCACATTTACTCCGTTGATTGGAAAATTTTAGAAGATACTGATCGAAAATGAAGCAATGAGCACACGAATGAGGGTATGTTTTATGTATATATAGTGTTAATTAATCAGTTATGCACACAGATAGAATATATATACAATTGCATAGACTTATACATATAAATAAATCTATTTGTATGAAACAGGTTGTGCCGTCAACTGAATATATATACAATGTGACTGATGATGGTAGGAGTTTTGTGGTATGTTTAAAGAATAAAACATGCAGTTGTGGAAAGTTTCAATACGAAGAAATACCATGTGAACATGCTTGGGCTGTACTAAAGCGGAAAAGTCTAGTGGCTGATGGATATTGCTCGGATTTGTATAAACCAAAGGCGGTTTTGAAGATTTATGAGATACCAATTTATCCATTGCCTGATGTAGCAGAATGGGTGATACTTGAATACATAATGTATGATGAAGTCCGGCCTCCAAAATTCAAAAGACCTCCAGGAAGGCCAAAAAATAAACCCCGTTCAAAAACAAAACGTGAATTGCTTGGTCTTAAAGGGAAGCATACGTGTAGCACATGTGGAGTTGCAGGTCACAATAGACGTTCATGTAGAAACAGACCTCAAGAAGTTTAATAAGCTTTTTCGATTATATTTGAGTGTAAAATTCGATTTTATAGATACTTGAATGTTATTCTAAACTGGTTCTATGTTTAAACTGTATGAGTTGGAATGTTGATGATGGAATAAAATTATTATGTCCTATTAATTGTGATCTTTTTTATCTTTATTTTGTGTTCATGCTCTTGTATATAATATGAATTATCGTTGGCGTATATATTGTACATCATATACAGAAATTCTATATGTATAAGTTAAATTGAACATTTTATTATATTTGTATTAGTTATATTGATTTTCCCTTTTTGAACAGAAAATGTATATTCATAATGAATTAAGGGAATTAAAGATTGTATAAACTTTTGACATTTATACCGTTAATCTGTAAATATATGTTGTTAGTTAAGTGGTTTGTATACTTATACTTTATGAACATCCTATAAGCCTAACAATGTAGATGTATATATTCAACATAAATGTACTCTTAGATTTATACTGTTAGTGTATAAACAAACATTGTATAAGTTGATTTGTATAATTAAACTTTATGAACAAATTGTATAATCCTAACAAATGTATATTTATACACTCAATATAAAACATGATTATACAGTCCAATGACCCACAAACAACAACTTCAGTTTATCATTGTGATATGTATAAATGTAAGTTTTTCTTTCCTTTTTTTACTTGACACAACAATAAGTGGCCTGCCTCTTTGGAAGTGGTGACTTAGGTCTTTTTGCAACATTGGCACGTCGGGGAGACTTTATTAAACAAGGCTGCTTTGAAATGACCCTAGGTGTTGTCTTGTTCTGAATAGGAGTGACTGTCTGCCTTGATTTCTTCTTAGGAGGCGACAAACAAGTATCAACTTTTTTTTTCCCTTGTTATTTATTGGACATGGAGGATCCTGAAAATCATCGTCCGAAGTATTTGCAGTTGCTGTTTCTGTTGGAGATGAATCTGATTGAACATACTCAGGAGGTAATTCAAGAATCTTGAGTTCCATTGGAGTTGGAGTTATATTCTTAAAAACAAGCTGCAAAATATAGACATGTTCATATTGACATATTCATTATACAAAATGTTTACTTAATCAAATGTAAAAACATATATACAGTTTATATATATATACATTAGACAAACTTATATGTATAATTATACAATTTATAAGCTTCTATATACAAATGAGCTTATGTTTATAAAGTTCACATACTTATAGGTATATTTATACATTGTCAAAAACTTGTATAAATAATAATACATGGAGCAAATTTATACATATAGTTTTCTATAGCACAAACTGATACATATATTTATACATTTGTTTATTTATACAGTTATATATCTATACTATATTTATACAGATAATATATTATACATAAAATTATACAGTGCGTATCAGATTGTTGTCGTCTCTGAACATGCCCTTAGCAAAATAGCTTAGACGAGGGAAATCTTTTTTTGTCTTCCAGTTAAGTATCCTAGGGATGTGATGAGATACCTTAACAACAATTTCCTCATCAAAATTCGAACAACATTCATAAAACCACACTTGCAAAGCAAGTGGGAAACCATACAACTTGAAATACTTCCCATCGTGTTTGATCTTAGTGTGCAAATGCAGAATCAGAAGGTCAAAAGCCTTTTTACCCCATGGGTAGTCAATGTATCTGCCCGATTCAACCAAATCAAAGTCTTTCCTATCAATAACAGTACTGGTTGGTTCTTCGGAAAGGATGAATGAATGTATATAGAACAATATAGCAAACTTCACCGCATCATCATCATTATCCCCCCAAACCTTATTATCAAACTTTTCAACCAACTGACTCTTGGTGATGGCTTTTTCGACTCCAAAATATTGAAGAATAATTTTGTTTGGTTCTTCGGTATTAAAGACAAAATCCTTCTCATTGTCTGAACATTTTAACCCAGTTATTATAGCAAAGTCACGAATGGTGAATCGCAAAGTGGTGCCATTCACTTGTATCAGGATTGCATCTTTTGAGCTACCCTCAATTTCTCTCAAAAACATGCACCTAATCAGTTGTGCTTGAACATGACACCTACGAATGCTAGATAATTGGGCAAAACATGTTGTTCCACAAAATTCTTTATACTGTGAACTAGTAAGCTTTGTAGCTAACACTTTCATTACTTCAATATTTGTGTAACACTGCATGTGAGGTATGCGTGTTGGTTCTCTTTTTCCTAAAAACTTAACAGCCTGAAAAAATGCATGTATAATTTTACTAAAAATACACACGTATACATAATTAAGACACAAGTACAGATATCAAAATGTATGAAATAGCTTTTAAATGAAAATAACATATACAAGTTTTATAAAGAAAAAATACATTATACAAACTAATTTCAACTGTATAAATATTTATATTGTATATATAGACAAATTGTTGTACCGCTACGAATACAATAACTATTGATATTATACTTATACAAATAAATTCAAATACATAATTGTTTACATTGTATATATTGTGAAATACAAACCATTTATGTATGTGTATAAGTTTGTGGAATTGTATATGTCTAAAGGAAGATTATACAAATAGAATCCTTATACAAATGAAAAAAACTTATACATAAAACAATGCACAAAACTGTATAAATGTTTATACTGTATATATATTATACATTATACAACCAATTTCAAATGTATAATTGTTTACCTTGTATGTATAGTTAAATAGTTCTATTTTATACACTTAACTTTGGATATTAACATAGTGACTATATAAAACTGTATAAACAAACAGTTATAAAACATGAATCAACACAGAAAATATAAGAAAAATATAAAATCATAACATATACAAAAATAATGATTATACAAATACCTCATCATGCTCCAATAAACCAGAAACAACAACTTCCTTTCTTTTTTGCATTCTCTTCTGTATAATTAGTTGTTTTTTCTTTCCTTTTTTTACTTGACCCAGCAGAAGACTGATCTTTCTTACCTCCCTCCACAATTTTGATGTTGGATTTCTTCGATTTTGCACTCATTCCCTCCAATCTGATTGGGTTATTTTTCAATTTGGATTTGATCTCTTGCATTGTGTTGGATTTGGACATTGAACCTGAAACCTCCCCAAAATCTTGAGTTAAACCCAAGGAAAAAGATGGGCGTTCAACACTATTTTCGACATGCAATGGTATACCTCTTGTGAATCTTTTAGATGGAGATTGGGCATCCATTGTTTGAAGGAAAACTCTGTATGGATTATGAACTGATGTGAACAATAGCTTGAAAAAACTGAAACAAAATAGACAAAAATTTAAAGTAATTGATTGAGATAAGTTTTGGCGGTACCTGAAATATTTGAAGGAATTTTGAAACCGCTATTGAGAACGTGCTGGTGGAGATTTGAAATTTCAAACTAATTTTGGGGAGAAAATTTGGGAGAAATTGAAGGAAATAAGAGATATAAACGAGAAGAAGATATTGTATAAAAGGAAGAGAATAACATCAACTTTTTTTTTAACTTATACAAATCGGTGGGCCCATTAATAGCAAACTGACCGAGACTTTGCTCCTTAAAGAAAATAAATGAAATGGTAGCTACTGTATTTATTTTGCATTAAAAGTTTTTCATTATGTACAATTATCCCATAAAAGAAGTTACCCACTTACCTCTAAAGTAGATTTTTCTGACCGAATCAAAATTAGTCCCACCCAAACAGATATGTCATCAATGTAAGGGACCTTTATACAATTGCTCAAAATTTACACTTATTTAGATTGTGAATTTAATTATTGCCAATAATACCGCTCTGCAATGCACCATATCAAGTTAATAAAGTGCTAAAGTTTAATTTGGACATATTTTGAAAATTCTTAAATATTTTTTCCTATAATGTAATAATTATGTTTTGCTTTTATGGTGTAACAAATTAAAGTGATCGTTATACTAAGCAATAAATAATATGTGTATAGTTAGTGCAATATAATTTGTTAGTCACCAAAGTGGCCAAACTAGAGAAATTAACGTCTACACATATAATATTTATGATCACTTGACATATGTGGATTAGTACAATTCTTTATTTATTGACACATTCAGTATTCCAAGAGAGATTGGGTCTGGTTTTTCAACCTGATGCATGTATTATGTTTCTATAGTTTGTTAGTCACCAAACTGGCCAAACTAAAATGTATAAAATTATTCACATGCACAAAGTTTTATGATATTATGTATGCATTTGTATTTATATAGTTTGTTAGTCACCAAAGTGACCAAACTAGAGAAATTAGCGTCTAAATATATAATATTTATGATCACTTGATGCATGTATTATGTTTCTATAGTTTGTTAGTCACCAAAGTAGCCAAACTAAAATGTTTAAAATTATTCACATGCACAAATTTTTATGAGATTATCTATCCATTTGTATTCATATAGCTTGTTAGACACCAAAGTGACCAAACTAGTATGGTTAAGAGAAATATGCACTCATAAAATTGTCATTTACCTATGAAGGTTAATTAAATGCCTATATATTGAAATATAAATAGATAAATTGCCTTTCACTATTGCTACAACTTAAGAATTTGCCCAAACGTGAATCCATCATTGTACGAATAGTGAAAATTATGAGGTGAATTAATATTTTAGTCAAACATATATTGTATAACCAAAGATGTCGTATATGTTTGATTAAAAATATTAGAATCACCTATTAAAGATAAAAATGATATTTAAATTATGATAATGTGTCGTAGTATCTACCCAAAGGAGAATTGCGATATATTTTATCGATTTACTGAATTCACATTATTTTCTGATTTTGTGAGCAAGTATATCTATTTTGTAGTTATTCCTCTTCATTCGCATGCTTTGTCTGTTATTGTGTACAATGGATTGAACTTCTCTGAATGGCATGAACAAGTCCAGTTCCACTTAGGTGTGATGGATCTTGATTTGTCTCTACTGAATGACAAACCTACTGCCATTACTGATAAGAGTAGTGAGGATGAGAAGTCTTTTCATAAATCATGGGAGCACTCTAACATGTTGAGCCTTATGTTCATGCGAATGACTGTTGCTAACAACATTAAGAGTACTATTCAACAAACAGAAAGTGCCAGGGAATACCTGAAGTTTGTGTACGAACATTTTCATTTTGCTGATAAGTCTCTCGCTGGTACACTAATGGTTGAACTCTCGACCATGAAGTTTGATGGGTCGCGTAGTATACAAAATCATATAATTGAGATGATTAACAATGCAACAAGACTTCGGACCTTGGGGATGAAAGTGGATGACACCTTCTTGGTTCAGTTTATTATGAACTCATTGCCTCTTGTGTATGGACCATTCCAAATTAACCATAACACTATTAAAGATAAGGGGGATGTTAGTGAATTGTCAAGTATGCTTACTCAAGAGGAGTCAAGACTTAAGAAACAAGGAGGTCTGATGTGTGTCGTTTCTGTAAAAAGGAAGGACACTATCAGAAAGATTGCCTGAAACGTAAAGCTTGGTTTGAAAAGAATGGTACATTTAGTACTTTTGTATGTTTCAAATCAAATTTAGTAGAAATTCCTAAAATTACTTGGTGGCTTGATTCTGGTGCAACTACTCATGTATCCACTATGTTGAAGGGATTCACTACGATCCAAACTACAAATCCAAATAAGGATTTCTTGTTCATGGAAAATCGCATGAAGGCTTAAATTGAAGGCATAGAAACTTATCAATTGTTCTTGGATACTGGACATCACCTTGATCTATTACAGACTATTTATGTTCCGTCTGTTTCTAGGAATTTGATTTCTCTTTCAAGACTTGATGTTTCTGGATTTGATTTGAAGTTTGGACATGGATGTTTCAATTTATATAAGAATACTATTTTTTATGCTTCTGGTGTTCTTATTGATTGTTTATATAGATTGAAACTCGATAATAATTTTTCTGAATCCCTATTTACTATTCATCAAAATATTGGAATTAAAATGTAGTTCACTAAATGAAAGTTTTGCTTATTTGTGGCATAAACGTTTGGGTCATGTATCCAAAGACTATTATTAAGATTAGTAAAGAATGAAATTCTTCCAAATTTGAATTTTGCCGATCTTGATATAGTTTGGATTGCATTAAAGGAAAGGAAACCAAACATACCAAGAAAGGTGCCACAAGGAGCACTCAACTTCTTGAAATTATACACACTGATATTTGTGGATCCTTTGATGTTCCATTTTTAGGTGGAGAAAAATATTTTATCACCTTTATCGATGATTTTTTATGTTATGAATTTATCTATTTGTTGAAAGAAAATTCTCAAGCAGCGGACGCTCTTAAAGTGTATGTTAATGAGGTTGAAAGACAATTAGATAAGAAAGTGAAAATCATTAGAATAGATAGAGGTGGTGAATGTTATGGAAAGTATAACGAATCAGGACAATGTCCAGGTCCATTTGCAAAATTCCTCTAATAACATGGCATATGTGCACAATATACTATGCCAGGAACACCTCAACAAAATGGTGTTGCAGAAAGGCGTAATCGAACACTTATGGATAAGGTTAGGAGTATGATGAGTAATTCCTCATTACCCAAATCATTGTGGATGTATGCTCTTAAAACAACTGTATATTTATTGAACATTATTCCTAGTAAGGCAGTTCCAAAGACCCCGTTTGAACTGTGGACCAGAAGGAAGCCTAGTTTAAGACACCTGCATGTTTGGAGTTGTCAAGCTGAAGCTAGAGTATAAATCCACATGAAAAGAAATTAGATTCTCGAACAGTAAGTGATTACTTTATAAGTTATCTAGAGAAATCTAAAGGGTATAGGTTTTACTGTCTAAATCATAGTTAAAAAATTGTTGAAACCGGTAATGCGAAATTCATTAAGAATGGCGAAGTTAGTGGGAGTGTTGAACGACAAAGTGTGGAAATTAATGAGGTGGGGTAAATATTTCATTGCCCATGAATGTACCTACTTCCACACCCATAACAAATTAATGTTGTTCCTCTTGTTGAAGAACATTTAACAATGTTGAACAATATTTGGGTGAAACACTTCAACAAGGGATTAACTCACTAGTATTTGATGCAAATGAACCGCAAACAGTGCCATTAAGAAAATCTTAAAGATAAAGAAAATCGGTCATTTTAGATAATTATGTGATTTATTTGCAAGAGTCAGATTTTGACATTGAAATTATTAAAGATCCGATTTCATTTTCACAAGCCATAGAAAGTACTGGGTCTGATAAATGGATTGATGGCATGAATGAAGAGTTAAAATCCATGGAATACAACAAAGTTTGGGATCTTGTTCAATTACCAGAAAGTTCTAAAAAAATCGGGTGTAGATGGGTCTTCAAGACCAAACACGATTCTAATGGTAATATTGAACGATAAAAAGCCAAACCTGTTGCCAAGGGATACACTCAAAAAAGGAGGAATTGATTATAAAGAGACCTTTTCACCGGTCTCAAAGAAAGACTCGTTAAGAATTGTTTTGGCTTTGGTAGCTCATTATGATTTAGAGTTACATCAAATGGATGTGAAAACTGTCTTTTTTTAATGGAGACCTCGAATGAGGATGTTTATATGGACAACAAGTGGGTTTCAAAATTAAAGGAAAAGATCAAATGGTGTGTAAGCTAAAGAAGTCAATATATGGACTCAAACAAGCCTCACGACAATGGTATATAAAGTTTAATGATACCATAACATCTTTTGGATTTAAGGAAATTACCGTTGATCGGTGCTGGGAGTAAGTTTATATTTTTAGTCCTGTATGTTGATGATATTTTACTTGCTGCTAATGATTTAGGCATATTGCGTGGGACGAAAGACTTTCTGTCTATGAACTTTGAAATGAAAGATATGGGTGAGGCATCCTATGTGATAGGGATAGAAATATTCTGTGATAGATCACAAGGATTATTGAGACTGTCTCAAATGGGGTATATCGAAAGACTTTTAGAGAGATTTAACATGAACAATTGTTCAGCAGGAATAATTCCTATTAAAAAAGGGGACAAATTTAATCTCATGCAATGCCAAAAGAATGATGTAGAATGAAAGGAAATGGAATCAATTCCTTACTCTTCTTAGAGGTTTGATGTATGTTCAAACTTGCACAAGACTAGATATTAGTTTTGCGGTCAGAATGCTAAGAAGATATAAAAGTAATCCCGGAATTGATCACTGGAAAGGTGCAAAGAAAGTTTGTGGAATGTTATGAAGCCACAATTCATGCATTATGTTTGTAGAACTTCATTTCAGGACTTTGGGTTGTTGACGCCATTACCAAGCCGCTGAAAAATTTATTGTGATAATACTGCAACATTATTCTTCTCCAAGAACGATAAGTACTCCAAATGTGTCAAACATATGGAATTAAAATACTTTATTGTCAAGGAAGAAGTTCAGAAACAAAGAGTGTTACTTGAGAATATTAGAACCGATCTCATGATTGCAGATCCGTTAACAAAAGGCTTACAACCAAAGACATTTAAAGAACATGTTCAAAGAATGGGTCTTGGTTGTACTTATGATTGATACATTCACGATGTTTTTACACTCTGAGCTCAAATTATGTGTTTCTGATATACATTAATGAATTTCTTGTTTCTCATAATGGTGTATACATTATTGTTTTGAGATATTACAAGATAAGTCTCTATGATACATTATTGTGGACCATAATGTTATATGTTTTTATAGCTTATGAACCTAGTATGATAAGTTGCTAATGTAGTAGTATATGGAAGGAAGTATGTAGCTTAAAATTTGTGTACAACCGTCATAACTCGCATTAGTAGTTTATTATATTGTGGTATGTATGATGGATATTATAGAAGAGATTTATTGTATGTGCAACTAATGTTTATTAAATATTAATGTTATATGTCATTGGGCCAAGTGGGAGAATGTAAGAATTATTATTAACTAGGTAATTTACCCGCGCTTCGTGTGGGGATAAATAATCTTTCTAAGCTTTTGAACAACCTTTCCAATAATCGACAATTATAATTAAGGAAAAAAAAAAGTAAGTTTTAGTAGGTTTTAAGAACATTTCAACAAAAAATAAATGATTTGACAGTATCACATATCTCAAGAATTGTAAATATATAATGAATGATTAAAAATATCTTGATAACTAATCATTTTTATCTTTTATAAAATTTATCATAATATATGTTTGATGATATAATTGTCTTGTTAAAATTGAGTGATATTTTTATGTAGCGATGAAGCATCACTTTTTCTATTTTTTTATACATGAAAAATATAGAATCTGATAATTTTATGGTTAGAATAACTCCTTGTTAAAAAATATGTGACATTTTTTGAGAATCAATATTAGTTATAAATAAATTAAGACTGTTAAAAAATGTACATTACAACAACATAAATATTTTTTTAGAGACAATCTACTTGTCTGAGGTCAAACGTTCAACACTTTTCGTTATTGTTACTTTGTTACGATAACAAACTTTAAAGAAGGAGAAAATTAAATTTGAAACAACAACAAAATAATATTATGACCCTTTTAGAAATTTATTTTTCATTAAAATGCTGCTCTGAAGCCCCTTCTAAATGTTTCATCAATGCAACTTTACGACTTGTTCATAAAAATGTACGTATAATTGTTGGATTATGAAAGTACAAGTAGATCAAAACGTTGGATTCTAGACTCATGTTAAAGAAATATTCTCGAACATGAAAAAATAAAGATGGGCCTATCCTAGATAACTCAAATGCTCAGCAACGACATGGGACATGAAGGCCAAAAAATCTATGTTAATAGACATATATTTTGTAGCTTAAAATATTACTTTTATTTATAGTAGGTTTTGTTTCATATTCTTCAAATTAAGCTTGCCGAAAATAGTCATAACTCACACCAAAAATATTTAGAAGAGTCGAATGAGAAGGAAAAAAGAAAAACATTAAAAGGATGAAATCTTTGTCCAAGTAAGATCATAAACATACCAAACGAAAAATAGTAAATACAAATTTAAGGAGACAACAAAACAGCAAGAAAAAACATACATTAAATGGAGTAAAGTATGAGATATCCAATGATGATAACAAATCATTCTAACCAGAAAACTTCCTATGTTCTAGAATAACATACCTCAAAAAATTGACCAACGCCTCAATCCACTTTCAATCCTTAAAGTACTCATCATACCCACTTATAAAATTTAATAAAAATAGATAACTTACAATATAAAAGCCAAAAAATATGGGCATGCAAAGTTATTAACTCTCAGATAATTTTTTAAAGAACAGAAAAATCTCATGCTTGTATGTGAAGGAATGACGTTGTTGGTGATGAAATTAGAGATTTGTAAGAGATTTTTTTATTGTACCTTCAACAATCCTAGTAGAGAACACTTGCCTGAATACTCAATTAACGTTTGTTATTTAATCTGCACTAACAAATACTTATAACAATAACTTTGCAGAAACATAAACAACAAAGTTTAAAACATGTACTCAAAAATAACAATTAATAATATAAGCATAAATTAATGACTGTAAAAAGCATACCATGATCTGTATCAATAGAATGAAACAAAATAGAAAAAATCGATCCCACTGAATGCACAGTATCCCCTTAAGAGAATTATTCCCTTCTAGTACCTGAGGTTTCAAGGAATAGATACTCTCAGGATAGAACAATTCTATTCACCAGTGTATTGATACAAAAACAATGGTGTCACTGAGCCACTCAAAATGAGCAAAGTACACAAATATTTAATTATCCAGAAGAAGAATAATAAGTTCAGAATTTTCGTTCTTTTAAAATGAGAGAAAATTACTCTATTTATAGACAACAAAGGTTTGTGTGAACAAATGCTTATTGTGAGTTATCGGAAATGTCACAACTCTTTGAAAAAGTTACAACCCTTCGAAAAGGTCACAACCTTTCATAAAAGTTACAACTTTTCATAAAAGTCACAACTTTTCATAAAAGTCTCAACTTTTCATAAAAGTCGCAACTTTTCATAAAAGTTCCAACTTTTCATAAAATTCATAACTTTTCATAAAAGTCACAACTTTTCATGAAAGAGGAAGACTAGTTTTGGAAATATATAAATTAAAAGGGGATCCTGGTTTGTGGTGGCGCCACGTAGGCGGGCCTAGGGTTCTCTTTTATATAAATATATGATATATGATTATTTCTTACTTATGGCCCAAGTTTACTTGTAACCCAAGTAATACCATAAATAATATTTAATAAGGAATAAATCTTGTCCGTACATTGGTTACTTGATGGACATACCAAATTAAGTCATAACTTCTATAAATTGGTCCTCCCTCCACCCATTAGGGTTACCACATATTCCTTTTGGGAAAATGTATAATAATACACCGTCAATAATTTCATTGTTGACGGTTGTGGTAACATAAAGTTAGGGCAAGGAGGTAGAAACCAATTTATAACTAACGCTTCCGCTTCTCTCTATGATGATGTCTTCCGCATCAGGTATGTCCCCCTAACAATCTCTATGTAAGATTATCGTGTTCAAGATCATGATATTATGTATTAAAGTATTTAATCTTACACACACAAGAAATCTATTCAATTGTTTGAGCAGAAGAGGGGGAAGAAAAACTCAAAAGAATGGTGGGAGTTGATACCATCATGTATATGGTGGTCTATGTGGAGAGAAAGGAACGAAATATGTTTTGAAGATAGATCCCATTGCATTCACAAAGTAAAATGGAATTGCTTAGTACATTTACTTTTTTGGTGTAAAAAATTATGTATAGTGAATGTAGATCAAATTGTAGAGTTGATAGGAACTTTGTAACTTTGTGATAATTCTAAAGGTGGCCAATATATTCTTATGCAGAAGATTTTGTTTTATTTTTTACCCTCCCTAGGAGCTCCCACCCCTTTTGCTCTCTTGATGACTAGAACTCGCAACCTTCGGGTTGAAAGTGAGGGGTGCTTACCATCCGAGCAGCTCCCTCTCGTCCTTATGCAGAAGAATACAAACTTACAAATTCTCAAAAAATAAATAAAAATACACACAATGAATTTAAATATCTAAGTGGCATTTGTCCATGAATATTTTTAAGTTATTATTTGAGTTTCATTTCAAAAATCATGTTTGTCCATAAAATTTTAGAAATAGAATTCAAGTTGAAGTTTAATTATGCAATTTGAAAAACATCAAAAAGTTATTTTCACTCAAAATCACTCACAAACAAAAGAACTCTAATTTCCAAATACTTCCTCCATCCAAATTTATGTGATGAAGTATGTTTGGCATGAAGTTTAAGAAATATAGGAAGACTTCACAACTTTCCAAAACCATCCTTAAAATAGTGATTTTTTAAATAGAAGAGCACACTTTTGTGGACTTTTTAGCAAAATAAGTGGAACCCAACATGGATAAAATTTTGATATTGTCATTAGATATTTGTCAAATAAGGATATATATATTCTTTTAGCACTTAACTAAAAAGTAAAGTGTGCCACACTAATTAGGACAAATGAAGTATTATTTTTCACTTTAATAATAAAAAATACTTTTTTCAGGTACTCACAGTTTTCATGGTCAAACAAACCCTAAGTGCTTAAAGTAAATTGTTCTTTTCATAAATAGTTGGTCTAGTGTGGTAACAATAGTTTACAAAATTGCATCCATGGGCCCATTTATGGCTGAACAATGAAAAGTTACATCATTTAAATTTCACAACTTGCACTCTCTTTGCTCTAATAATATTTACCTATATTTATTTTTATATACATCTAAAAATAGCTTTCTTTGAATGGAAAATTCTCCATCCAACTATTCAAGTTAATAAGTTAACTTGTGTTTTGATAGTAATGTTTAACAAAAATTTCTACTTTTTCATACTTCAACGTATTAATCTAAGAACTTGTCAAGAAATATTTTATAAAAAGCTTTTTATCAGCATAACATAATGAATTATTGCACTCACAAGGGGGGGGGGGGTAATCGTTGTTTTAGGCTTGGCAGTGAATGAAGCTAAACCCTGCTATATTGGAATGCGAGCGAAAACATTCAAAGTGGGAAGCAAAGAAATGTGTTAATTTTTGCAAGTATTTAGGGGTCTCTATTAGGTGGATGGAGGAAAGAGTAATTGATATTTTGTGTTGCATTGACAATGAGACAAGAGGTAATTCAATTTCGATGTGAAAAGAAGGGGCGGAGAAGAAGAGTCAATCTATTGAGGAACAAATGGTGAAGGAAAGATATTAATGTACAAAAGGAGAAATATCGAGGCGAGTAGGGAAATCAAAGGTAGCGAAAAGGATAAAGTTGTTTGTTGATGGATTGCAAAATTAGTAGTTGGAATACGATGTAAATAAATAACCACAATAAAAGGATAATCATTAAAGCATGCTTTTTGAATCGGGGGGGGGGGGTGTGTGTGTGTGTGATATGTATTGAAGAAACAAAAATGGAGACTCTAACAGATATAATTATTAAAAGTGTGTGAGTGTGTGTTGGGTTTCGTATGGAGAGATAGGAAATACCTTGGATGTTAGGGGGGACTTTAATACCATAAGATTCCTGAAAAGGAGAGGTTTGCATGTAGGGTGGTGTTTAGGGCCATGATAGAGGTTTCAGAGTTTATTAACAATCTTTCTGTTATTGATTTGTCGTTAATAGGTACCTCTTTCACATAGTAAAAATCAGATGACTCATCTTCTCCGTCAAAACTAGATATATCTCGAGTGTCTACTTCTTGACTGGAGTTGGCACCAAATTTTGATCCAGGTTCCTCTCTTGTGGTTGTTTTGAACCATACACCCATCTTGTTGGATAGTAGTATAGTAAGGCGTATGTGAATAACTTTTAGATTCAAGAAACATGTGGATGTGTGCCTGATTTCTTGGATAGAGAGGCTACTTCGTGGCTTTCTCTAAGGCTTTCCAAGAAGATGATTTTTTTTTTTTAAAAAAAAGCTTTAAGGCTGTGAAATAAATAGTTGTGTTGGTGGATAGAGATGAAAACTGATAGATTATGTATGAAGTTGGGGAATTTGAAAGGGTAAAAGTGTGGAGGCACTAGAACAGAGGAGGAAGGAATGAAAACAAGTTTTTAACAATGAGTTAGATGACTTCGCCTTGGACAAAGAGGTTAGTTGGAGAAAAGGTTGAGGGCATTATAGTTGAAGGATAGGGATTGTAATACAAAATTCCTTCAGAAGGTAGTAGTCACAAATAGGAGAGGGAACTACATAGAGACAGTGGAGGTAAATGGGGTGAACCATGCATAGAAGGAGGAAGTAGAGGGGTGAGTTGTTGATTTTTATGAACATCTTGTCAAATAGGAAGCAAAGTGAGGCCAAATTTGGGGGATTAGGGATCAATCAAATCGGAGGGGAGAAGTGTAAGTTTATAAAAAGGACAATGGTGGAGTGTTCTACAGGGGACAAAGCTTCGAGACTCGATGGTTTCTCTTTTGCTTTTTCTCAACATTGCTGGAATTTGGGTAAAACTAATGAGATGTATACTATTGTTGACATTCAAGAAATCGAAGAATTAGAGAAAAGTAAGAATGTTATGTTCATTGTCATCATCCCCATAAACAAAAGAACTACAAGAATGAAGGACTATAGACCAATTTTTCTAGTGGGAAGTATCTATAAAATATCATCTCTAAGGTGCTTTCTATTAGACTAAAGAAGTTGTTAGATATAGTGCTGGTGGCAAACAAAGTGCTGCTGTGTTGTGTAAACTTTATTTGAAAAGGTCTGCGATCATGCGAACTGGAAAGTCGTAGATTCTATTATGCTTCAAATGGAATTTGGGGAGAAAAGGAAGAAATTAATTTATTTTTGCATCGTTTTGGTGAGATTTTTTTATTTTGGTGAATAGTGAACCATGTGGACTTGTTGGGAGTTCCAGGGGTTTAAGACAATGGATCCCTTATTGCCGATGATGTTTATTTTAGTTATAAAAGCATTAAATAGGATAATGAATAGAATAGTTTTAGGGGGTTGCTTAATGGGTTTTAGTGTTGTGGTTAGAGGTTTTGGGACAAGCCTTAACCTCTAACCGCAACACTAAAACCCATCACGTAACCCCCTAAAACAACTTTATCCATCATCCTATTTAAAACATTTATAACTAAAATAAACAACACCGGTGATAAGGGATCCCCTTGTCTTAAACCCCTTGAACTCCCAAAAAACCCACATCGGTCACTATTCACCAACATAAAAAGTGTCACCGAAGAGATGCAAAAATAAATTTATTTCCTCCTCTTCTCCCCAAATCAAATTTGAAACATAATAGAATCTAAGACTTTACACTTTGCATGATCACAAACCTTTTCAAGATCAAGTTTTTTCAACACACCAGACACTCCTTGCTTTCTCCCTAAATCCACCACTTCATTTGCCACAACCACTACATCTAGAATCTATATAACCTCCCCAAAAGCATTTTGTGAAGTATAGACAGTCTCTTCTAACAACTTTCTGATTCTAATAGAAAGCACCTTAGAAATGATATTTTAGATACTTCCTAGTAGACTAATAGGTCTATAGTGCTTCATACTTGTAGCTCATTACTTTTTAGGAATGATAAATATTGGCATCCCTATTTTATTCAAAGAAGGTGTAAAGTCGTGGAGACTAAAATTATAATATTAATTAAATTAAATTAAAAAGAATTGTAAGGAGTCAATTTAGGAGTCATCGCCTAATTTAGGATAATCAGGAAACCAATTAATTAATTAACAAAAAAATCTACAAAACCAATAAATTCTAGATAAGAGTTCAAGTGATCTGAAAGAGAAGGTATTAAACACCCTTCAAAATAAACAACTATAGGTCCCGACTGAAATCATTTTTTCAAATTGAGGAGAAAGTAAAATAATATACAAATATTAAATATGTAATATACACAAATAATAAAGCAAGATAATAATATAAAAATTGACTTAATGTTTACCTATCACTAATAATATATATAATAATGAATAAAAATATATTATTCGAACTTTATTTGAATAGATTCCTCTAAAAGCAACTTTGGGTACCCATAAACACCCTTGATAAAAGTATAAGTAATGGATTAATATGAATCAAAATAAATGAAATAAATAATAGCTTAAAATAAAACTCGTCTTTTATACATGGGAAGCCTTGGAAATTGACGGTAATTTCTGCATCAACAAATTTTAAAATAGAAAGTAAATGAACTTAAACTAAATTTTCCATATTTTAAAATGGAGAGGCCTCAAAAATTAAGGGATAGATTTTTTCATTGGCCAATTTTAATAATCTCTATTTAATATAACTTATAATAGCAATAACCAAGAATATTTTAAGAGAAAATATAATTGCAACAACGATCAATAATTAATGAGCCACTAACATAATCAAAACAATAAATAAACTATTTGAGAATAAAAATATTAAACCATAATAGTAAAAAGAAATGACTACACAAAAGGAAACAATACCAACAGTACCTTAGCAAAATCAAGAAAAACCAACAAAATTACTAGAAATGATTTTTTATAACAAAAAAAGGGAAAAGGTAGAAGTACCTCCCTAGACTATGACCCAAATTCCAGAGACACACCTTAACTAAACTAAGGTCCTATTACCCCCTGAACTAATTTTTTTTTTGTAATTTTGTACATCTTTTTGGCTTACGTGGCATCCAAATATCTCCCACGCGCCTCAACTGCATGGAGTCACGGGGTGTGCCACATAAGCCAAAATGTGTACAATATTATATATAAAATGAGTTCGGGGGGTGGGTGGGTGGGTAATAGGACCTTAGTTTAGTTAAGGTGTGTATCTGGGATTTCGTTCATAGTCTAGGGGGGTACTTGTGCCTTCTCCCAACAAAAAGATGGTAAAAAACAATGAACATAGTATCAAACAAAACTTTTTAGCTAGGATAAACTATAAAAAAATATCAAGTAACATATTAACACAAATCAACATAACCATGAATGAATAACATTCGAAATTAGTTTAAATCAAAACAAAATGCATAAAATAACAATGGAGAAAACTTCACTGGAGAAGAAACCAAAATCAAAATAATAAGAACAAAGATAGAGTAACATCAACTTGCCAAACATAATTTGATTTGTAAAAAAAAAAAAAGCAGAAGAGATCTGCATTACTATCGGAGTCTCGCTGGATTTATCTTCACAATAGCTGGTTGTTGTCCATAAGAGTTTGAGTCACAAAGGCAGAGTTCACAGCTTTGAGCTCGTTGTTTGATGGAGCTTTGAGCTCACTGATGACCTGTAAAAATCAAATAGAAAATGAAAAAGGGGGAGGAGGAAGGGATTGGCGGTGGTCGGGTCTTGAAGCTTCGTGGAGATGGCATCGATGTTGTTGTTTGTTGTTTTGTAACTGGTATGGTTGGGGTTTTGGTATAGTTTTTCCTGAGAAGAAGAGTGCGGAGACAGTGAGGTGGGTGGAGGAGATCTGGTGGTTCGGTGGCAGAAATAGAAGGGAACAGTGAAGTGTTGAGGTTTCAGGTGGTCTGGTGGCGGCGGATGGAAAAAATGGAAATGAGAGAGAAATATTTTTAGGGTTTTGTCTATTTAGGAAAATGGTAACTATACAACACTAACTTTGACCAAGTAAGGACTAAAATAGAAAATTTAAAAAATCACTTTTATACAATACCATGTGCAACACCCCGTATCCGAAAACAGACCAAACCAGCAGATTTCCAGAAGTTGCAGGTCGAGACCCTAAGAACCTAGTCTTTGAAGTTCTTTCGATGGACTGACAGGACATATCGTGGATCAGTCCACGGATCGTCGATCCGTCCGTAGGTCGAGACCCTCAGAACCTGGTCTCTGAAGTCAATCGAAGGATTGACAGGACGGATCGTGGATTAGTCCGTAGGTCGAGACCCTCAGAACCTACTCTCTGAAGTCGATTGAAGGACTGACAGGACGGATCATGGATCAGTCCACGAATCATCGATACGTGCGTAGGTCGAGACCACCAGAACCCATCCTCTTAAGTCGATCGACAGACTGACAGGATGGATCGTGAATCGGTTCATGGACTATCGATCAGTCCCGTTGGTGGCTTCAATAGATTTTAAGTATGGGGTCGTTTGGTCTTTTCCTCATGCGCTAGATCCCTAAGCTATGTCGATTAACCCCTAAACTACGTAGTTTTGGTCATTTTTAGCCTAGTAAACTAATTAGAACCTAACCTAATCAACTATTCACCAAAAAATTCCATCAAACTTAGAGCAAAATAAAGGAGAAAGTCGAGCAACCTTAGTTCAAGAACGCAACGAGTTTTCATCAGTTCCAGCCCCAAAATCGGAAGATTCTCCGTTAATTTCGTCACCAAGCATGTGGGATGTCAATAGTGGGTTCCTTTCACCCAGCAGGTCCCTAGAATTCAGTTAGATGCTTGATTCCCTTAATATTATCTAGACCTAGGGTTTCTAGAATTTTAGCATATCATTACGAATTAGTACCTTTAATGTTCCTAATCAGATTATCATGATTTTAGTATGGTTTTGCGTAGATTCTTTCATAAATTCAGAACCCTATCTATGTAGTTCTTTTAGTTCATGAATTACACATGCTAGGTCAGATATTTCAGATATACATGCCTCAGATTTGAATGTTTCATTATCAGTACATTAATGCTACATTTTCAGTTAGTATGTTAGTATTTTGAGCTATCAGTATTACAGAAATTCAGTCATAAATTGTTAATTACATAATCAATTGGGAGAAGCTTAATACCGAGTGGACTAGGGTTAGTCACCCTCAAGTCCCAGAACTACATGCCCCGTAGGTTGTAAGTCCCCTCTGTGGGCATCATTTTAGTGATCACGCCAGTCATGCCTATATACCTCTGGCAGGGTATAGTGGTTCCTCTCAATGGGGCATATACATCGGACTCCACATTTAGCTAGTGTGGTTTTATGTCGATTATTAGTAGCTCCTTTTTTAGTAAGATTCTATTGCATTGACCATGTTATCAGATAAAGTAAGATTTCAGTTTCAGCATGTTATAAACTTAGTCATTGCATTCAGTTAGTTCATGTTTAGTATTTCCAGTACAATATCATGTTTATCTTATCATTGCTCTGATATATGCTTTGGTTCAATTATGATTATTATTCAGCTTTACTCTATGGTACATGCTCAGTACCTTTCAACTACTGACGCATATTCTGTGCTACATTTTCTCATGATGTAAGTTTAGGTTATCAGCTTCTAGATCATGCATAGATCGGTTCCCAATCTTCTGCTCAGCAGTATCAGTGGTGAGTCCTCATTCTTTGAGGACGAAATACATGCTTCCTTTGCTTTTAGTCTTGGTTTCAGTTTTTGCTAGATTTAGCTGGGGTATGTCCTAACACTTCTAGTCAGTTAGAGGCTATTTTCAGACATAGTTAGATTTATCTTTAGCATTTGAGTTTGACCTTTCAGTTATTGTTAAACTCTCAGTTTTATATATTTAGATAGTTTATGGGTATCCCCCATCATTTCAGTTTATCTCATGATTTAGCTTCGGCACAATATTCTTTACTTCAGTTTATTTAGTATGTTATGATATGCCAACTCAGGGTTAACTTGGGGTCACTCGTTATCCTAGGTCCCTTGTCCGTGTCCAGGGAGTAGCCTGTGGCTTGACAAACTTGGTATCAGAACACCAAGTTCAAGAGTCCTAGGATGTCTGAAAAATCCGCACTAAGTAGAGTCTTTTTCATGGGTGTGAAGTGCATCACATCTAATGAGAGGGAGGCTACGAAGTGTTTTAGGAAAACTTTATTTTCTTGTTACTTTTATCGTGCGTAAGTTATGATCTAATTCCTCGTTCTAACTCGAAGTTTTGTGTTTCAAATCCTGCCTCCTCATAGAGCTAACGCCAGGAATGCTAACGTAGCTAGATCAAGAAGTTTCGAATGCAGAGTTTCAGAACACCATTCAGCTGTTGGCTTAGAGTGTGACCAACCAAAACAATCAGCAGGTTCCAGATCCTACTAATGCTAATGTTGGGTCAGCTGCAACTACAGTTCGGGATTTTGTTAGGATGAATCTGCCTGAATTTTTAGGGTCGCAAGTTGGAGAAGATCACCAAAACTTCATTGATGAGGTCAATAAGATCTTTGGAGTGATGCAAGTGACTGGTAACGATGGGTTGAGTTGACATCTTACCAGCTTAAGGATGTGGCTCACATTTGGTTTACTCAGTGGAAGGAAAATAGGGGTACAGATACAGCTTCTATCACTTGAGAGTGTTTTAGTGAGACTTTTCTGGAAAGGTTCTTCCAAGAAAGTTAAGGGAGGCAAAAACTCAGAAGTTCATGAACTTAAGGCAAGGTAGCATGACAGTCCAAGTGTACGGACTCAAGTTCACCCAACTCTCTAGGTATGCTCCTCACATGGTTGCTGATTCCAGGGCTCAAATGAACAAGTTTCTGTATGGAGTGTCAGACTTAGTGAAAACAAAGTGCAGAAATGCTATGTTGCTAGAAAATATGAACATCTCTAGGCTCATGACTCATGCTCAGCAGGTTGAGAGAGATAAGCTTAGGGAATAGGCTAAGGAGAACAAGAAGGCTAGGACTGGGAACTATGAGTATTCTCAACAGAAATCGGGTAGTGAAAATCGCTCGTAGGTTCAATAGAAATCTTCAGCCCCAACACCTTCATCATCTAATGTTCTATCTTCTAGGTTTCGATAGGATCATAAAGGTAGGGCATCAGGCTCTAAGTCTCAGGGGAGTCTAGAACCTACCCAACTTGTCCTAAGTGTGGTAAGAACCATTCGGGCGAGTGCCTTGCAGGAAAGAAATGATGCTTTAGGTGTGGTAAGTCTGGTCACAGGTTGTGAGATTATCCTTCTTCTAAACAGGGAAAAAGAGGTAATAATGGAAGAGCTCAGTCCACTACTTCAGCAGCACCAACAAGTTGCCAGACTCAGCAGGGTAGCTCATCTGGTACAGGTGGCAGTTAGCGCCAAAATAGGTTGTATGCTCTTCAGGCTCGCCAAGATCAGGAAGATTCTCCTGATGTGGTCACTGGTACATTACAAGTCTTTGACTTAAATTTTTATGCTTTGTTAGATCTAGGGGCTACTCTTTCCTTTGTAACTCCTTATATAGCAGTCAAGTTTGACGTTAGTCCAAAAACTCTCTCAGAACCTTTCTTAGTCTCTACTCCAATCGGTGACCAAGTTATAGTTAGATGGGTATACATAAATTGGCCTGTCACAGTCTCTCAGAATGTCACCTCAACAGATCTTGTAGAGTTATAAATGGTAGACTTCGATATCATTCTAGGCATGGATTGGTTACATTCATGTTATGCCTTCAGTTGATTGTAGAACTAGGATTAATCGTTTTCAGTTTCCAGATGAACCAATCTTAGAATGGAAGGGTAGTAGCTTATCGCCTATAGGTCGATTCATTTCTTACCTGAAGGCCTAAAAGATGATTTTCAAGGGGTATATCTATCATCTAGTTTGGGTTAAGGATTCAAGCTCTTAAACCCTAACTCTTGAGTCAGACACAATAGTTAATGAGTTTCTAAAAGTGTTTCCAGAAGGTCCTCCTGGAGTTCCTCCCGAAAGGGAAATCAACTTTGGAATCGATCTCCTTCCAGATACCCAGCCTATTTCTATTCCTCCTTATAAAATGGCTCCAGCTGAGCTTGATGTACTGTGAGTTTTTGGTACTATTGATACATTTCACTTAGGATTTGTGAATGTCTAGGGCATTTTTGTGTTAGTTTTATGTGTTTTTTGTTGTAATTTCAAGAAATAAACTCAGGTGTGAAAAGATGAAGATGTAGCTGAGGCAAGTGCTGAAGAGAGCGACCTACGGAGGCACCTATGAACCGTAGGATGAGTGACGCCCCATAGATAATAGTCGTGGGATGACCAGGCATGGCAAGATTGAAGCTTAAATAAATCTGACCAAGTGTGGAACCATGGTGGGGACTAACGGACCGTCGAATGACTTACGGTCCGTCCTACAGCTCTGTAGAAGTGATCAGAGGAGTGGTTCCAGTACCTGAGTTGAAATAATCTAAGTGTAGAGCGACAAAGGTGACTGACGGTCCATCGTCTTACTGACGGACCGTGCTGCTGGTTCGTGGAAGTTGACTGAGAGAGGTGGTTTTGTGAGGATTTCAAATCAGCTAAGTATGGAGCCACGGAGGAAGCCTACGGACCGTTATTCAACTTACGGACCGTAGGTCAGCCTCATGGAATGGAGACGCATCCTGCAGTTTTATTTCCTTATTTTGTTTCCCTTTTATTTTATGAGTTGTTTTCTATAAATAGGGGGATGTAAAACTTCATTTTTACGGGTTAGATTTTATTATTTTTATTCTAGTTCTTGACTTGGGATATTAACTTGCAACTTTAGCAATTCTTAATTTCCTAAGTTCGTTTCTGAAGATTTTGGTGTTGCAATTCAAGTAGAATTTATGGGCTTATTATTCTTCTTACGTAAGTTCATAATTCTTTCATCTAAAACAATGAATTGTGTTCATATGATTATGGGTAACTACACTCCACGACTAGGGTTGTGGGAACCATGAGCGATTAATAAAGTATGAATAGTAAATAAGCAATTCTTGAATAGTGTTTTGCATGCATTGATAATTCTTTCGTTTAAAAGTCCTTTTAACGGTGTGCAATGTTAGAACTTGCCTTGTTGCTACTTGCCGGACCAAAGAGGTAGTCAACAAGAAAAGAATTATCAACATAGTTTAGTGTGATACTATCTAATAGTCTAGTGTCGATTGGTGCGAAGTAATAACTAAGCCAAACATCAATGTGATGTCTAATATGAGGTAAAGGTAAGGGTTAGTAAATTATACACACTAATCAGAGAAAGAATGACTTGAATATGCTTGATGAGTTTAGCTTAAAATCTTATGAAAGTTCAGCCTTGTACAAGGAGAAGATGAAGAGGTATTATGATCAAAGAATTGAAAAGCGAGAATTTGTTGTGGGTGATCTTGTGCTGCTATTCAACTCTAGGTTGCGCTTGTTTCCGGGCAAACTCAAATCCAAATGGACCGGACCATTTTTGCTCACAAAAGTGCTCCCCCATGGAGTGGTTGAGCTTGATAACAGTGAAGGAACAAGGTTCATGGTTAACGGGCAAAGGATCAAGATCTATCTGGGAAACGCAGAAAGTGTGCAAGAAGTTGTTGAGGCCTATCATCCTGATGAAGTCTGAGTAATTAAGTGGCCTGAGTCGTGTCGCGACGTTAAATTAAGCGCTGCTTAGGAGGCAACCCAAGATGTAAAATCTAGCCAACAATAGGTCGCTTAGTAGTTGCTCCTCTGTACTTAATTAGACAGTTGTTTTAGTTTTGTTTTAGTGTTGGCTAGATATAGCATAGGGTTTGTGTCTAAAAAAAAGTGTCTAGAAAATGTAAAAAGAAAGGGCTAATTGTTACTACATGTGCAGGGCCGAGAAGTAGAATCTGCAGAAAAATGTCTGGTGCAGTGGTCTACGGACCCCATCGACGGTCTATCGTTCACTCCACGGACCGTGAATAGCGTTCGTAGACCCCAGGTGAGTCCCTAAATTTTTCTAACTGTTGAAGTGATCTAGGGTCTCGACCTACGGACTGTAAGCGGGGTCTCGTAGGTCGAAACCCTAGTCTTCCTGACCCGACCCGAACTTCCCCTATTTAAAAACCCCAAAGTTTAAAACATTTCCCACTCTCTCCAAAACCCTTATCCGAACCCGCACACCATAAAATCCACAAGTTCACTCCCTCACACCACCCTCCATTAGATCTCCTAAAGCAATTCACCCCCAAAATCCACATACACACAACCTTCCCATTTTTGCCAAAAATTTCCATTTTCAAGAGAGTCCGGTGTTTGGGAATGGTACAATGTTGGGTCAAATTCAGTTGGAGTCTAACTCTTGGCACGCAATCACACCACTCCTCATTTCTTGTAAGGTAACTCATTGTCCCCTCACTTTGAATTACGATTCATAGCTTGAATAGGGTAAGTCGGGAGTGGGTCTTGACCTTGGGTAGCTAATCATCCTTAAATGCCTGTTAAATATGAAATTTAAACGCCCTTGGGATGAGGGTCAGTGAATGTAGGTAATTCTAACTTAATAAACCAGTAGAAATACGAGTCTAAATGTAAGTTCCGACTTAGGGTTCCACAACTTGTATGAATGGCGTGCTTAACTGAATTATCCGACCCCCGAGAATGATGAACTAGCATGTGGAGTGTTGAAATGCATGATTAGACTTGCTTAGTGCTGTTGTTGATCCTCTTGTATGTCTAAATAATAAAGCACTGGTGCATAAAATTGGCCCAGACCCATCCGTGGCAGGGGAACTTGTGAAATTTCCCAAGTGTGACACGACGGAGGTGGACTACGGTCTGTGGAATGACCCACGGACCGTTCTACATCTCCGTCGTTTCCATCTGTGACTATGCCCTGGTTACTTCTGACATACGGAGCAGGCCCACGGACCGTAGGTGGACCTATGGACCGTCGGTTCCCTCCGTCAGTTACCATTGTAGCTTACTGTATTTTTTTTTCTTTACTTCATTATTACTCGTGTTGGGTATTAACATCTCCTCCGCAGGTACCATGATACCAAATAAGAAAGTCGTCATCAACAGGGGCCGATAAAAATCAGTGGCGCCGACCTTACAACTTATCGATGAGGATGCCGACATGCAACGGGACCTGGATTACTCACCCACACCTGCCCGGATCGCTCGAAACCAGTCCAAGAAATTTCTCCTCGACATAGTCACTGCCTCTCAGTCTGATGAGGAGGATACACTGATCGGGTCACCAACTAGGTCTGGGTCCAATTTTCCGTCCAACTCTACTGCCAGGACTGGGTCCGAGTTCGACACTGATTCAAGTGCACATGAAGCAGCTACCTCATCTAATGAGTCATCTAGCTCTAACGGGATTCACATCCCTCAAAATGACTAATCGGATCCGGTAGACGGAGAGCCGAACAGGAGGTGCGTCGAGGGGTGGTGGCAGATTTACCGTGTCGCTAAGATGAAGAATGCCAAGGAAAAGATGGCCCATACATATACAGAGGAGCGTAAAGTTCTTACCGGGATCCTCCACACTATACCAACTTTTCCAAAGGTACAAGTGCGAGTGAATGGCTCGTGATCTGGGTACTTATAATGAAGAGATTGTGCGGGAGTTTTACACTTCCTATGTTGCCACTCTTCGAGGGCGAATTCACAAGAACGCCAAGCCAGCAGCACAAGACCCCCTAACATCCACCATGGTTCGAGGTGTCTCAGTGAACTTATCTCACACCACCATCAGTCGGTTTCTTTATGGCCCTAACCCTCACCACACATGGGCAGACTCCACCGCTGAATTTGACTATCGGTGGGAGATTGTGCGGACAGGAGCCTTCCGCCGAAATGCGGATCAAAGGGAGGCGGTTATATCATGGCTTGCTCGGCATCTGGCTTTGGATGGAGAGAGAGCGGAATGGGTTGCTGCGCCCCGGTTGGGAATTCGGAAGGCCACACTCACCTTGGCAGCAAAGTTCTTTTGGCTATTGGTCTGAAATAGATTGTCACTAAAAATGGCCGATAATATAGTCACTAGGGATAGAGAGGTCATGGTGGCTGCAATGGTTGCCTGATTGGATATAAATTTCCCCCGCCTTCTACTAGGAGAATTGCATGAGAGGGCTTTCAAGATCACCACCACCTACCCTTTCCCCTGTATGATCTTTCAGCTTTGCAGGGATGCAGGAGTGCTTATTTGGCACTGTGATAAATTAGTTCATGCAACTGGGACCCTTGACATTGGGTTGATTCAGGATGACGCAAATGTGGCAGCACCACGCAGAGGGCCTCAAGTCGATGTACCTATGGGTGAGGATCTGATACATACTGTGGGGCAGATGCAGGGAGATGGGCCCCCCACTACAGCTCCACCTGATGAGCACCCAATTTCCTCTTCTCAGATGGCCAGCCAGGCCCCAAACTCATCTCGAGCCACCCCACTCTCCGGAACGACTATGATACCGTTGGCTCGAGTCCAGAAGTTGGAGGGTAAGATGGCTACCTTGCTGCACCATATTAACCCTGGATGCGGAAGTTGATTGCTGAGTCCAAAGAGAGAGTAGAAAAGAGGATGGAGGCAAAAATGGACCAAAAGGTCCAAGCAGTTCATAGGCAGCTCGATGCCTTCAAGTGGAGAGTTCTAGAGAGGTCAGCTCCTACTACTGATATGTTCTCTTTCTAGACCGAGCTAGCTAGTCTTCGGGCCAATGTTGACGCCATCCTGGCCACACCAGTTGTAGAGCCACAGGTTGTACCCTCTACATTAGGCGATGATACCGTCCTAGGTGCACTATTCAGTGGAGATGATGTGGAGAAGCAGCTCGAGCCTGCACGTGCCCGCGGTAAGAGGCACCGATCTAGTCACAAAACTGAGATCACAGAGGAGGAAAAGGCTAGCAAAAGGTAGCGCATGTAGGAGAAGAAGGCACAGAAAGCCTCCATAATAGATGAGCAGCTGAGGCAACAGAGGACCCATGAGATGATTTTTGGGGTGTCGAGTTCTATGCCCGAGCGGATTGATGTGAGCACCACTGAGGGTGCAATTAGAGTGACATATAGCACTACTGATGGTGTTGTCCTTGTTGATGCGGGCACTACTGAGGGTAACCCGAGTGTTAATTTAGCGGGCTCTGGGAAACTGGACCCACCCGCTTGTTGATGGTTCATCGGCACTATGCGCCACAGGTTTGCTTCACCCATATCCATTACTGTTTCCTATTTTTTGTGTGCATTGGGGAAAGGTGCACCTATTTTTTTTAGGGGTGGGGGAAATGGATTGTGAGTGATAGGGTGAAGTCTGAGTAACCCAGCTCATAATCCTCTCTTGGGGTTTTCTTGCCTGTGTTCTTTTCCCCCAAGAGACTGTTTAATTTTTGTTGAACCGGCATGTGTTAGGATCGTATGTGTAGAAGCTAAAAAAAAAGAATGAAGCATAGTGGCCTATGAAAAATGATACTTGTCCAAATTTTATGATATGTGCTAGAATTTGTAGGCAAGATAAGTTGAATGTGTCGGCTCTGAGTATGACATGATAATGGACCAACTTAATGGCATGACTTAAGCTAAAACTTGAACTGGGTAATCTGATAATCTGATGATGAAGCTACGTGCCAAGAGTTTGTGAGAATAGTTGATTGTTCAAACAGTTTTGTGCCAATCTAGAACTTGCCCGGTTAGTCCTGCTAAGCCAATTTACTCTAGAGTTTAGGAAGTGATCATAGGCCCTTGTTCTGATAAGTCCAAAAATTACCTAAAAGAATAATCCAACCAAATGAAATAAATGCTCCCTTTGATCCAAATGCTTTGAGCCTAAATTAGACCATTTCTTTCTAAACCCCTAACTCACTTTCCCATAATCTACTATGTTGGCCCCAGTCCTTCCTTGGACATGTGCACCTCGACTTAGGCCAAAAGCCTAAGTTGAGGGTGGCTAATGTAGAGAGTAACCTCAATATTGGCCCTAATCTGACATCGGGTATTGTGCACCTCAACCAATGGAAAATCCATAAGTTGAGGGTGGCTATGAAAGAGGAAACCAAAAGAAAAATAGGTATGAAAAGAGTTTGATGTTGAAAAAGAGAAGAAAGGATGTGACTTGTTGAAAGCTAAAGAAAAGAATAAACCGCAAGAGAAAAAAAAAGAAAAAAAATGAAAGTGAAAAATAAAGAGCTACAAAGTCTAAAGTCACATCCATGGTTGAAGAATAACAAGGGAAAGAAGGTAAAATGGTAGGATGTCAAAAATAGGGCAAAATGAGGTTGAAAGCCTAGTGTAATGTCAAGGAGGGAAGAAAGTCACTAAGAAGTACCCAAATATAGCACACCTGACCCTGAACCTACGTTACAAGCCAACAAAGTCCTATAGTGCTCCTAGAATCTAGTTTGGAGAGTCAAAGCAGTGAAAATAAGGGCAAGCCTATGGTATTGAACACTAACTGTACTTGAAGTTCCTTCTAAGCGTGAGTGTTGAATGAATCCTTGTACTAAAATTCATTTTCATTGTCTGAAAAGAGGGATTTCATTTGAAGTAAGGGCACTAGTTACATTGTCATAAAATTGGTACCTTGGTGATAGTAAAATAGTGTATGATGTGTGTTGGTTGGTCGATCTTTGTCATGTTTTGATCCACACAAGTTAGCTTGTTGAGTCTAAGAGAACAAAGTTGCACTCAAAGTAAGAGTCGGGATGAAGAGCCATATGATTACTTGGGCTGAAATTGTTTGCTTTTGTACAAGTGTCATTTAGAGTCATAATATGTTGCTTGAGGACAAACAACGATTTTAAGTTGAGGGTGTTGATGTACCGTGAGTTTTTGGTACTATTGATACGTTTCACTTAGGATTTGTGAATGTTTAGGGCCTTTTGTGTTAGTTTTCTGTGTTTTTTGTTGTAATTTCAGGAAATAAACTCAGGCGTGAAAAGATGAAGATGTAGCTGAGGCAAGTGCTGAAAAGAGCCACCTACGGAGCGTAGGATGAGTGACGCCCCGTAGATAATGGTCGTGGGACGACCAGGCATGGCAAGATTGAAGCTCAAGGAAATCTGACCAAGTGTGGAACCACGGTGGGGACTGACAGACCGTCGAATGACTTACGGTCCGTCCTGCAGCTCCGTAGAAGTGATAAGAGGAGTGGTTCCAGTACCTGAGTTGAAATAATCTAAGTGTAGAGCGACGAAGGTGACTGATGGTTTGTCGTCTCACTGATGGACCGTGTTGCAGGTTCGTGGAAGCTGACTAAGAGAGGTGGATTTGTGAAGATTTCAAATTGGCTAAGTATGGAGCCACGGAGGAGACCTACGGACCGTAGGTCAGCCTCGTGGAATGGAGACGCGTCCTACAACTTTATTTCCTTATTTTGTTTCCCTTTTATTTTAGGAGTTGTTCTCTATAAATAGGGGATGTAAACCTCATTTTTAGGGTTTAGATTTTATTACTTTTATTTCTTGACTTGGGATATTAACTTGCAACTTTAGTAATTCTTAATTTCCTAAGTTTGTTTCTGAAGATTTTGGTGTTGCAATTCAAGTTGAATTTCTGGGTTTATTATTATTCTTACGTAAGTTCATAATTCGTTCATCTAACAATGAATTGTGTTCATATGATTATGGGTAACTAAACTCCACAACTAGGGTTGTTGGAACCATGAGCGATTAACAAAGTATGAATAGTAAATAAGCAATTCTTGAATAGTGTTTTGCATTTATTGATAATTCTTTCGTTTAAAAGTCTTTTTAACAGTGTGCAACGTTAGAACTCGCCTTGTTGCTACTTGTCGGACCAAGGAGGTAATCAACAAGAAAAGAATTATCAACATAGATTTAGTGTGATACTATCTAATAGTCTAGTGTCGATTGGTGCGAAGTAATAACTAAGCCAAACATCGATGTGATGTCTAATATGAAGTAAAGGTAAGGGTTAGTAAATTATACACACGTTACCGGACCAAGGTGCGGGGTGAAATTCTCTAGATGTCGGACCAAGATTTTAGAGATACCTAGCTTATCACTTTGCATGTAGTACACTAGGAAAGGATTGCTATTACTAGGATTACTGCGTTATGAGATTGTGGGGAACATGTATACCCTAGTTAATTCTCTCATCTTGATAACAACCAAAATTGACCTTTGTTTACTGATTACTTACTGAATTCTTACAATTTGTTTCACAAATCCCCCCCCCCCTTTAATTACTTGTTTCTGGAAGTAAGTTGACTAAACGAATATAATTGTTGGTTAAAATTAAGTCTAAACCATTTTCCTCGTGGGATCAACCCCAACCTACAAGTTGGGTTCTTTACTTGATAACGATCGCTTATGCTTCTTTAGGGAGGTGTATTTTGAGCGTATCAGAGCTTAAGGAACTGAAAGAACGGTTGAAAGACCTTCTAGATAAGGGCTTCATCAGACCTACTATTTCCCCATGGGGTGCACCAGTGTTGTTCGTGAAAAGAAAGATGGTTCTCTCAGGATGTGCATTGACTATAGGCAGTTGAACAAAGTCACAATCAAGAATAAGTACCCTATTCCAAGATTGATGACTTATTTGACCAACTTCAGGGTGCTAGTCAATTCTCTTAAATAGACCTCAAATTCGGTTATCTTCATCTTAGAGTCAAAAGATAGTGACGTCCCAAAAACAGCCTTCAGAACTCGGTATGGTCATTATGAATTTGTAGTTATGTCATTTGGACTAACCAATGCTCCTGCAACTTTCATAGATTTGATGAAGAAAGTGTTCAAGCAGTATCTGGAATTGTTCGTTATCATCTTTATTGATGATATCCTCATTTACTCTAGGAATGAGGAAGAACAAGCGACTAATTTGAGGGTTGTCCTGCAGACTCTCAAAGATCGCCAGTTATTCGCTAAGTTTAGCAAATGTGAGTTTTGTTTACAATTTGTTGCTTTCCTTGGTCATATTGTGTCTGGCGAATGGATTTGAGTGGATTCTCATAATATAGAAACAATGAAACAATGGCCCAAACCTACCTCTCCTACATATATTAGAAGTTTCTTGGGTTTGGCTGGTTATTACAGAAGGTTCGTGGAAGGATTTTCATCCATAGCCTCTCCATTGACTAAGTTGACTCAGAAAAAGGTCAAATTTCAGTGGTCAGGTGATTGTGAGAAATGTTTTGCAGAACTGAAAACTAGGTTGACTACAGCTCCTGTTCTGACTCTACCAGACGGTTCAGACGGTTATGTGATCTATTGCGATGCATCTAGGGTCGGCCTAGGTTGTTTGTTGATGCATAGAGATAAGGTCATAGCTTATGCTTCTAGACAACTTAAGATGCATGAGAAGAATTATCCGACTCATGACCTCGAGCTTGCAGTAGTGGTATTTGCACTTAAGATTTTGAGACACTACTTGTATGGTGTTCACGTAGATGTGTTCACAGACCATAAGAGCCTGCAATATGTGTTCACCCAAAAAGAGTTGAATCTATGCTAGAGGAGATGACTTGAGTTCCTCAAGGACTATGATATGGGTATGCATTACCATCCCAATAAAGCCAATGTGGTAGCAGATGTTCTTAGCAGACTATCTATGGGTAGTGTAGCACATGTTGAGGAAGAGAGAAAAGAACTAGCAAAATATGTTCCCAGCTTTTTGATACGCTCAAATTACACCTCCCTACAGAAGTATAAGCGATCGTTATCAAGTAAAGAACCCAACTTGTAGGTTAGGGTCGATCCCACGAGGAAAATGGTTTAGACTTTACTTTAACCAACAATTATATTCAATTAGTTAAATTACTTCCAGAAATAGGTAATAAAAAGGGGGGTTTTGTTTGTGTGAAACAAATAGTAAGAATTTAATAACTAATCAGTAATCAAAACTCAACTTTGGTTGTTATCAAGATAAGAGAAATAACTAGGGTATACATGTTTCCCACAAGCTCATAATGCAGTAATCCTAATAATAGCAATCCTTTCCTAGTGTATTACATGCAAAGTGATAAGTTAGGTATCTCTAAATCCTTGGTCCGGCATCTAGAGAATTTCACCCCGCACCTTGGTCCGGCTACGTGTGTATAATTTACTAACCCTTACCTTTACCTCATATTAGATATCATAATCAATGTTTCGCTTAGTTATTACTTCGCACCAATCGACACTAGCCTATTAGATAGTATCACACTAAATCTATGTTGATAATTCTTTTCTTGTTAATTACCTCCTTGGTCCGGCAAGTAGTAACAAGGCGAGTTCTAACGTTGGCCACCGTTAAAAAGACTTCTAAATGAAAGAATTATCAATGCATGCAAAATACTAGTCAAGAATTGCTTATTTACTATTCATACTTTGTTAATCGCTCATGGTTCCCACAACCCTAGTTATGAAAGTTAGCTACTCATTATCTCAAAAACACAATCAAAATTTATTAAAATAATATGCTTGTGTTAATCATAAAAAGTTAAGAACAATAGCTAAACTATCTTTTATTAATCATGAATACAAACAAATAATAAAGGAGAAGAAAGAATAAACCACAATTCTCCGGCCTCCATGGCGGCTCTTCCAAAGTTCTTAAGCTAGAAGAAAATTTATATTGTGTCTTGTATCTTGGTTCTTGGCCCCCTTTCAAAAAATTATTTCTATGCACTAGTTATAGATGTAGGAATCCTAAATAAAATAATTAAGTTCAAGACAAATTAGGAAAACAAAACCCAATTAAATTGGGTTGTCCGTCTCTTTTTTTTCCGCGTTGCTGGAAGTGTACGTCGCTTCAAAATTGTGACAGCTTCAATACTTGACACGTGTACAACAAACATAACAATTAAAATTCATCAATTTGCAGCCGCCGTTTCCTTATATATATAAATATATTATTTTATTCAATTTAATCCATTAAGCTGTCTGCTTGATTTCCTTTTTCAACCTTCCATCTTTAATTCGTTTTAGCTCCAAACTTCTTTATTTTTCCACTAATTTAATCCTACACATAAAATACCCAATTTAGCTCAATCCGTCAAATTAATGCTCAAAAATGACAAATATAAATAATAAATGTGAGGAAATAATGATTAAAAATACGTATTTTTACCCTCACATTAACACCCCACACTTAACTTTTGTTCGTCCTCTAGCAAACATTAAAACTCATCCCAAAAAAAAAATCATACTAGCAATGTCATCACTTTGGTTAATACAACAATTAGGCCATATACCAATTTCAAAACATCAAGTAGACTTCTCAATCATTATGCAAGACATCCAAATAAACAACAAACCTCTAACCTCCTAACCTCAAACAAGGACTTTGAACTCATCAAATTTAAGTTTGCTCACCTACTCTCATCAAAGAAAGTTAATAAAATCACCTATCTATCATGAAACAAGTGCCCTCACAAGAAGAAATAGTCCACACACTCAAATCAAAAGATTAAATATAAATTAAGGACTTGGCATCAAAGAATACTCTCACACTTGCAAAGAAAATTCACATGTATGCACAAAGAACCATATGCTTGCCCATTTTGTACATCTCCACTAATTAAGTATGCTTGAATAGAATCAAATAGGACTTTAACGAGTTGTAATGTAGGCTAGGGGATGGGTAGAAAAACTATATAATAGTGACTTACACTTCCTTAAGCACTTTGCAATTTTAGACTTCATAACCCATTATTTTTCTTCTCTCTATTTTCAGCCCTCTCTTCAACAATTATTTCATAAGTAATTCTCATCCTCTCAAAAATGTTTCAATCATTTTTTTTTCTTTTTTTTTCTTTTTTTTTTTAAAGTTTCCCTTCATAATAGCCACCCTCAACTTACGTATTTTACATGCGTTAAGGTGCACAATATCCTTGGAAGGACCAGGGCCATCATCAAGGTAACTTCTCTTTTCTTTTTCATATCACATTCTTTCAAAGAGGGTTTTTAAACACTTTGTAGCTATCATTGATTACCTTTTCACTCAACCATCCCTTTTTCTCAGAATTGATAATTAGAATAAGTCTATGATATAATGCTCAAGGAAGCAAGGTGCAAAAACTAGGGATTCAACAAAATAGTCAAGGGCAAAATATGGCTACCAATGAAACGCTACAAGCTCAAAAGGGCTAACTAGTGATAAAATATCTGAAAAGGCTAAAATTTACCAGACAAAGCAAAGAAAACCTATTATCATCTCCTAAACAAAGCAAAACTTTTTATTTCGTATCAATAACATGCAGGGCAAGTTCTAGACTAAGATGCAAAACATGGAATAAACAAAGTCTCACCACACATGGCACAAGTATCGATCAAGATGGATCAACTCCACTTCTAAGAGAGACAAGATCATAACAAACTACAAAATAAAATAAGTTATATACAAAGTCACAACCATGAGCATAGATGTCAAAGAGTCTGCATTTATTTTTAATCAAGCATTCATAAGAAAGTACTACTCAAAAATTAGGCCCAAATAGTAAGTATCACATAACTCAAAAGGGTTTTTTTTTTCTTTTCTCTCCAAAATAAAAATAAAAAATTAAAATAAAATTTATTCCTACAAAAATAATAAAAATAAAATTTATTCCTAAGAAAAAATAAAAGACACTCGGTTCAAAGGGACTATCCTCAGGAAAATAACCGAAAACAAAAGCCAAGGAACCCATCCTAAAAAAAGAAAAGACTCAATAAAACGGTAAAAACTAGGAATTCATTCCTCCACCCCACACTTAAAAAGATGTTATGTTCCCAAAGCATTAGATAAAATTTAAAACAAGGGTTAGGAAAACTCTCTGAGGCCTTTTGGCCAAGCTAGTAGCATGTTCTCTTTATTCCTCCTTGCATCAAGGGTCGTCACCCCACACTTAAGCTCAAACATGCTCCTTTTTTTTTTTGGGTACTCAGACTTCCCCTAATCTGCAAAAACAAGAAAAGAAAAAAAAAGTGATACTAATAATAAAAAAATAAAAAAATAAAAAGTTACACTACTAATTGGGTTGCCTCCCAATAAGCGATTAATTTAACGTCGCGGCACGACACCATCAATTTTACTATTTTTCCTTCCACTTTGAAGATATGAATTGTACCCCCAATTTTGAATCAATTTTTCTATTACGCTCAAGGGGTGGTGGTACAAAAATAAACGTCCCAAGCAATAGATGTCGCATTATGCACTTCTTGGATCCTAAGTGAGGAATGTAATTCTCCGATGTTAGAACAATAAATTCAAGAATATAGACACAATTTTCCTCCTCCATACACTCTTCTATTGGCCCAGATGGCTCGATTAATATTTCATCATCTACACATAATGTGGAAAAATGATTGGAATGAGGTCTAGTGTGCCGTAACTTATGAATTGTATTATTATTTACACCCTTATATTTACACATACTAGAGTTTTTAAAAATAATATTATCTACTTCATTACATAACTCTAATGTAGTCTTCTCAATAATGACAACATCAATAAAAGTATGATCAAGCAATTGGCCCTCAACTTTTAGCTCTTCAAGTTGTCTTATAAGTATTTTTTCTTCCTCACACATATTATTACTAAATTGTTGGGTGTCATATGATTTAATCTTTGCACTCAACTCAATATCTAAATAATAGAGATCAAATTCAAAGGCATATTCTTTATTGCGCTTACATATTGATTTATAGCAAAGTATTAACAAATTTTTCATGTCCACATACAACTTATCTAGTTGAGAAAAAATTAGCTTATAAGAATCCATAATATCACAAGGGCAAGAATTGCAAGAACAATTATCACTACATACTTTTTCAGATGACATTTTAACAAAAGTAAAAGATATATGATAATAATAAAAAAATTAAATTAAATTAAAACTAATCCTAAGAAACAAAAAAAAGGACTACAAGTCAAAATAAATACTAAAGACAATTTCAAGCCATATTCCCCGACAGCGGTGCCATTTTTTGATACGCTCAAATTACACCTCCCTACAGAAGTATAAGCGATCGTTATCAAATAAAGAACCCAACTTGTAGGTTGGGGTCGATCCCACGAGGAAAATGATTCAGACTTTACTTTAACCAACAATTATATTCAATTAGTCAAATTACTTCCAGAAACATGTAATAAAAAGGGGGGTTTTGTTTGTATGAAACAAATAGTAAGAATTTAATAACTAATCAGTAATCAAAACTCAACTTTGGTTGTTATCAAGATACGAGAAATAACTAGGATATACGTGTTCCCCACAAGCTCATAACGCAGTAATCCTAATAATAGCAATCCTTTCCTAGTGTATTACATGCAAAGTGATAAGTTAGGTATATCTAAATCCTTGGTCCGGCTACGTGTGTATAATTTACTAACCCTTACCTTTACCTCATATTATACATCATAATCGATGTTTGGCTTAGTTATTACTTCGCACCAATCGACACTAGCCTATTAGATAGTATCACACTAAATCTATGTTGATAATTCTTTTCTTGTTAATTACCTCCTTGGTCCGGCAAGTAGTAACAAGGCGAGTTCTAACGTTGGCCACCGTTAAAAAGACTTCTAAATGAAAGAATTATCAATGCATGCAAAATACTAGTCAAGAATTGCTTATTTACTATTCATACTTTGTTAATCGTTCATGGTTCCCACAACCCTAGTTATGAAAGTTAGCTACTCATTATCTCAAAAACACAATCAAAATTTATTAAAATAAATATGCTTGTGTTAATCATAAAAAGTTAAGAACAATAGCTAAACTATATTTTATTAATCATGAATACAAATAAATAATAAAGGAGAAGAAAGAATAAACCACAATTCTCCGGCCTCCACGGCGGCTCTTCCAAAGTTCCTAAGCTAGAAGAAAATTTATATTGTATCTTGCATCTTGGTTCTTGGCCCCCTTTCAAATAATTATTTCTATGCACTATTTATAGATGTAGGAATCCTAAATAAAATAATTAAGTTCAAGACAAATTAGGAAAACAAAACCCAATTATATTGGGTTGTCCTTCTCTTTTTTTTTCCCCGTTGCAGGAAGTGTACGCCGCTTCAAAATTGTGACAGCTTCAATACTTGGCACGTGTACATCAAACATAACAATTAAAATTCATCAATTTGCAGCCACCGTTTCCTTATATATATAAATATATTATTTTATTTAATTTAATCCATTAAGCTATCTGCTTGATTTCCCTTTTCAACCTTCCATCTTTAATTCGTTTTAGCTCCAAACTTCTTTATTTTTCCACTAATTTAATCCTACACATAAAATACCCAATTTAGCACAATCCATCAAATTAATGCTCAAAAATGACAAATATAAATAATAAATGTGAGGAAATAATGATTAAAAATACGTATTTTTACCCTCACATCACTTGCTCGCTTAGGAGTTCGCCTTATGAGCATATCAGATGGTGGTGTAACCATTCAAAATGGGTCAGAATCTTCATTGGTAGCGGAGGTTAAGGAAAATAAAGACAGTGATCCAATATTGATTCAGCTAAAGGGTGCAGTTCATCAACCGAGAGTTGAGGTTTTCTCCGAATGGGGAGATGGTGTGCTTCACTATCAAGGTCAATTATGTGTTCCTAATGTGACAACATATTCTTATAGATGCCCATAAAACCAGGTATTCTATTCATCCAGGTGCCACTAAGATGTACCATGATCTGCGGGAAGTTTTTTGGTGAAATGGCATGAAAAGTGATATGACAGATTTTGTGGCTAAGTGCCCCAATTGTCAACAAGTGAAGGTAGAACATCAGAAACCAGAGGGTATGACTCAGGAGATCAACATTCCTACTTGGAAGTGGGAAGTGATCAACATGGACTTCATTACATGATTACCTCGTAATCGCAGACAACATGACTCCATTTGGGTGATAGTTGGAAAAGTTACTAAGTCTGCATGCTTTTTGGATGTCAAGACTACAGATTCGGTAGAGGACTACGCCAAGCTGTACATTAATGATATAGTCATGTTGCATGGGGTTCCTTTGTCTATCATTTCAGATAGAGGTCCTCAGTTTACCTCTCATTTCTGGAAGTCTTTTCAGAAAGGTCTTGGTACCCAAGTTAACCTTAGTACAACATTTCATCTGTATGTGGATGGTCAGGTAGACCCATACAGACCATTGAGGACATGTTGAGAGCTTGTGTAATCGACTTCAAGGGTAATTGGGATGATCACCTTCCTCTTATAATTTCGCCTACAATAATAACTATCATTCCAGCATTCAGATGGCCCCTTATGAGGCATCGTATGGGCGTAGATGTAGATCTCAGTTAGTTGGTTTGAAGTAGGTGAAGCACTCTTGATAGGGCCAGATTCAGTTCATGATGCTCTGGCAAAAGTGCAACTCATTAGAGATACAATTAAGACAGCCCAGAGTCCCTAAAAGTCCTATGCATATGTAATGAGAAGGGAATTCTAGTTCCAATTTGATGATTGGGTTTTCCTGAAAGTGTAACCTATGAAGAGGGTAATGAGATTTGGCAAGAAAGGGAAGCTAAGTCCTAGCTATGTAGGCACTTACAAGATTTTGAAAAGAGTTGGTAAAGTGGCTTATGAGTTAGAGTTGCCAACAAAACTAGTAGCAGTGCATCCGATTTTTCACATTTCGTTGTTGAAGAAGTGTGTGGGTGATCCAACATCTATTGTACCTTTAGAAAGTGTGGTTGTGAAGGATAGTCTCACTTATGAAGAGGTACCAGTTGAAATCCTTGATCTTCTGGTTTGAAGGTTGAGAAACAAAGAAGTCGCTTCAGTTAAGGTTTTGTGGAGGAGTCAATCCATAGAGGGAGCTACTTGGGAAGCAGAGGCAGCCATGAAGGCCAAGTATCCTCATCTCTTTCCCTCCGATTCCATTCCAGCTTCAGGTAATAGTCCCTCTTCTATTTTTTCAGTCATTTATGCGCAAATTCAGTCTTAGTATCATGTTCCTCCACTTTGTACTTGTATTTTATGTGTATTTGCATGTCCTTGGAACTTAGTTCAGTCAGAAATCAGTTTCTAGTAATTAGTGGCAGGGTTTGTAGTTCTTTCCTTCCCTATCAAACTAGTTTAGACTTCATTCAAGGACGAATGTTCCTAAGGGGGAGATAATGTAATACCCTATATCTGAAAACAGACCAAACCAACAGATTTCCAGAAGTTGTAGGTCGAGACCCTCAGAACTTGGTCTTCAAAGTCGATCGACAGATAGAAAGGACAAATCGTTGATCCGTCTGTAGGTCGAGACCCTCAGAACCTGGTCTCTGAAGTTGATCGATGAACAGATAGGACAGATCGTGGATCAGTCCACAGATCATCGATCCGTCCGTAGGTCGAGACCCCAGAACCAATCCTCTTAAGTCTATCGACGGACTGACAGGACAGATCGTGGATCAGTCCACGGACCGTCGATCAGTTCCAAGCTTCAAAAAAATTTTAGTCAGGGGTCGTTTGTTCTTTTTCTCATGCATTGGGACCCTAAACTATGTCATTTAACCCCTAAAATACGTAGTTTTAGTCAGTTTTAGCCTAGTAAACTAATTAGAACCTAACCTAATCAATTATTCAACAAAAAAATTCATCAAACTTAGAGCAAAATAAAGGAGAAAGTCGAGCAGCCTCTGTTCAAGAACGCAACGAGTTTTCGTCAATTCCAGCCCCGAAACCAAAAGATTTCTCTGTGAATTTCATCACCAGGTATGTGGGATTTCAATAGTGGGTTCCTTTCACCCATTAGGTCCCTAGAATTCAGTCAGATTTTTTATTCCATTAATATTATCTAGACCTAGGGTTTCTAGAATTTCTGTTGATCATTACGAATTAGTTACTTTAATGTTCCTAATCAGATTATCATTATTTTAGTATCGTTTTGCATAGATTCTTTCATAAATTCAGAACCCTACGTATGTAGTACTTTTAGTTCATGAATTACACATGCTAGGTCAGATATTTCAGATATACATGCCTCAGATTTGAATGTTTCATTATCATTACATTAATGTTGCATTTTCAGTTAGCATGACACTATTTTGAGCTATCCAGTATTACATAAATTCAGTCATAAATTGTTAATTACATAATCAATTGGGAGAAGCTTAATACCGAGTGGACTAGGGTCAATCACCTTCAAGTCCCAGAACTACGTGCCCCATAGGTTGTAAGTCCCCTATGTAGGCATCATTTTAGCGATCATGCCAGTCATGCCTCTATACCTCTGGCAAGGTATATTGGGTCCTCTCGATAGGGCGTATACATCGGACTCCACATTTAGCTCATGTGGTTTTATGTTGGTTATTAGTAGCTCCAATTTTAGTCAGATTCTATTGCATTGACTATGTAATCACATACAGTCATATTTCAGTTTCAGCATGTTAAAAACTTGGTCATTGCATTCATTTAGTTCATGTTTAGTATTTCATGTACAATATCATGTTTATCTTATCATTGCTCAGATATATGATTTGTTTTAGTTATGATTATTCCTCAGCTTTACCTATCCTGCATACTCAGTACCTTTCAAGTACTGGTGCATACTCTGCGCTACATCTTCTCGTGATGTAGGTTCAGGTTCTCAGCTTCCAGATCACGCATAGATTGGTTCCCGATCTTTAGCTCAGCAGTATCAGTGGTGAGTCCTCATTCTTCGAGGATGACATACATGTTTCCTTTGCTTTTAGTCTTATTTCCCATTTTTGCTAGATTTAGTTAGGGCTTGTCCCAGCACTTCTAGTCATTTAGAGGATATTTTTAGACATAGTTAGATTCACCTTTAGCATTTGAGTTTAACCTTTCAGTTGTTGTTCAGCTCTCAGTTTTATATATTCAGATAGCTTTTAGATCTTCCCCATCATTTCAGTTTATCTCATGATTTATCTTCCGCACAATATTTCTTTACTTCAGTTTATTTAGTATGCTTATGTATGCCTGCTCAAGGTTAGCTTGGGGTCACTCGTGCTCTTAGGTCTCATGTCCGCGTCTTGGGGGTATCCTCGGGGAGTGACACCATGGGCTCAAAATCATTGGTTAATAATTTATTTATGTATGCAATTCTTATCTGTGTTTCAATGTATTCTAGATTGTGTTAGAAAAATTTAAATAAATATAAACAAATGTAATCAATGGCATATAAAAAATGTAATTAAACAAAAAAATATAATTTGATCAAACTGAAAAAATGTTCAGTGTATATGCAATTGACTGTGCCAAAAATAATGATGATCAAAATTAATTAATTGAAATCCTAATATTTTCACAAACACAAATAATTATCAATAAATTGCATTGAAATTGCAATACACGTATGTCGAAAAAATTAACGAATAAAATACTTCAAAATATTCATTTTTAAATATCAAGCCAAAATTTGAAGTCAACAATGACAATGAATGAAACATTCTTAGTTTACTCTAAATCACCTCTTTCATGAAAGTTGTATCACCCCAAAAACTTCTAAGCTAAATCCCAAACTATTCTTTATTTACATGTAAAAGCGTACCATGTGATTCTTAAATTACTCATATGTGTAAAGATCAATTCTTTAGTGTGGGAATAAATTTGGATATGAATTAAGGTAACTAGAATCCCCTAGCACAAAGTTGAGTTGCAAGTCTCCTTACTAATTAAGTTTTTATGTAAGATTATAATTGAGACAACTTTAAACGATCATATCTCTTAGAATATAAAGAATTAAGTAACCCATGAATGATCAAATTAAACGCATTTGAATCTTCTTCACAATGCCACCAATTTCTCAACAATCTGATTTTTGAGTAAAAATTTATGATTATTTTAGTAACCTGATACACTGCTGTTACGAATTAGCCAACAGGAAAACACTGAAAAGAATCATTTTTGTATGTTTACCTCTAAGAAAACCCTAAACTAATTTATTGACTAATTAAAGACCAAAAACACTCATATTTTCATCTTCTAATTCATCATTCTCTTCTCTCTCAAATCCTAAGGCTAAACCCTAAGGAAAAATCAGCGTCTAAGACTCCATTCAAGATTCTTTCAATATTTTTCAAGATTCTTCTTTGAGTTAAGTCTTTCTCCAAGAATTCCATTTTTTCCAACTCAAACTCCTCCATAGAATTATGAGTCACTAATTAAAATCATAATTCTTGGCCATAGAGATCTAAAGAAACCAATTCAAGAATCTCAAGAAAAGTTTTCTTGATTTTCCTCCTTCAAGCTAGGTTACAATTCTTCTTCAAGATTCTTCAAGAACCTTATTCTTCCAGGTATGTAAGGCTATCATAATGTTGGATTAGTTTGTCCTCAAGCCCTATATCTACTTCCAAATCAGTAAAAGAGTAATCTTGGATTCTATCCCTTGATTTGAGTATTCTTGAGATAAGTTGATTTGAGTTCTTGAGTTCTTGTTTCTTTTTGAATTTTTTTTCCTAATTATTGAATTGTTATATGTTGTGCATTAAAATTCTTAAGTTGATTCGTTCATGTCTATAATTTAGCATGAACCCTATGAATCGAGTATTTTTTAGAGGAGAAATAACGTTGAGTTATGAGTTTCGAATTCTTGAGTCCTTGAGTTTTTGAGTCTTCAGTTCTGAGTAATCAGATTCCTTATTGTTTTTAAGATCCCTGAGTTGATTCATTCATGTCCATAATTACACATGAACCCTATGATTTGAGTTTTAAATTTTGAAAAGCTTTTTAAAGCTAACGCTTTAGTTTTTAAACTAAGTTTTGAGAAAGTAAAGATGCATTTTGAGAAAAGACTTTCTAACATGATTAGTATGACAATCAAGTATGCCGTTAATGTATGAGTAGTATGGTATCTAGATATACCATCACTGTTTATGAAGTATGATCTCCCAGTCATCAATGATCATATTAAAATATGATTTTGATATGTATTTGAGAAATAGTTTTCAAGTATGAATTGAGTAAGAGTATAAGGGGATTATGTATTCCCAGAGGTATCAATTTTTACATTGATAAAGGAGAAAATGAGATTTCTAAATGAGGTATGAGTTCAAAAGATATTTCAAAAGCAGTTACCTCTTTTAAGAGGGTATTTTGAGCAATTATCTCAAACCAGAGGAAGTGTTATGTATTTAAACATATGAGCATGCCTATATTATTGGGAGTAGCATTGAGTACCGATAAGGGGACGAGTTCAGACAACTCAAAGTCCTCAGAAACCATGTATGCCAACATGTCTAAAGACTCATACTTTTTAGATGATTCCTTATTGCTTTTTAAGCATAGCTTAGTGGATCCACTTAGTTGAGGTGTCCTATACCCCATAAAGGTATAGGACAGTTTTGGCAGCGTGGGCGAGATGCTACATCATCACGTAGCTCATAGTGATGGTTGTCAGTTAGAGAATCTCCCAAATAGAGTTTAAAGTGTAATTTTATTATATCACTTAATATGTTGAGTTCAAAGATGAGTAAGTATTTCGTAAAGTTTTAATGATGTCACTTCTTTATTTCTTTACATTCAGTTGAGTATATATCAATATCTATTATAGTCCTTCCATTCAGTTATTTGTTATTCAGCTATATTACATACTCGTACATTCAATGTACTGATGTCATTTGACATGCATCTTTTAATGATACAAATACAGGTTCGTAGGACCCTTAACAAGAGTTTGTTGAGATCACTTCATCTACTCATCAACTTTAAAGTAAGACCTTCTTGCTTCTGGAGGACTCCAGTTTTGTGAGTTATTAGTAATAATTTTTAGGAGTCCTGGGTCTTTTCCCGACACTCATGTTTATACAGTAGTGGCTTCATAAACAGACAGTTTTGGATAGTCTCTCAATTTCAAATGGTTTATTTAAAAATTATGTTCATATTTTTTATATTCATTGCAGTTTTGAGATTTAGTAAACTATTTTTAATTTTTTTTTTCAATTTGAGGCTTATGTATGCTTAAGTTAGTCTTTCACTTGTAGTCAGTTAGGATGAGAGTTCACTTGAGGGCCAACAATGGTTCTTGAGTGTTGACCACGTCCAGGGTGTAGGCTTAGGTCGTGACAAACTTGGCATCAAAGCACAGAGTTCAAGTGTCCTAGGTTGTCTATGAAGCAGTGTTAGTAGAATCTTGTTTATGGTTGTGATGGTCCGACTTTTATAAATGAGGGACAATAGACATTTAAGAAAAGTTTCCCTTCTTTCATACTCTTACTATTGCAATAGAGCTGTATCATAAGGAATTTATTCTAAATTGTGTGTTTCTTATATCTATTCGACTACCCCTAATACCCAAGGTGGTTGAAAAGCAAAGTCAGATCCTTATCTAGGTGTAACTCTCAGAAAAAATCTTGAGAAAGTCATGAGACTACAAAGGGTCTTGAGAGAAGCCTTTGAGTGAGTTATGTTTTGAGTTTCGAAAGAATGCACTCTTAGTCATATGAATCATGCTTAAAGCTAAAAGATAGATTTACTATCTTCTCTATACCTTGTTTCAGTTGAGACCCTTATGAGGAAGTGTGCTTTAGAATGCTTGTGTTGTAATTTTCAACCGAAAGTAAGCATGAGTTATGATGTTATAAGCAGAAGTAGTAAAGTACCCAGAGTTAGAGGAAAGCATGTAGAGGTATAGTAATAGATGGAAGGGAGATAGTGATGATACAAGCTATGTTATTATAGTCATGCACCCACTAAGTTATCAATGGGGAGTTTTCCCTTTTGAGTAGACTAAGAAGAATGAGTTTGTGAATGTTTCATGATAGGAGGTAGAGTAAAAGTTACTAGTTAGGATAAGTTAGAGTATACTTTAACTAGAAAGGAGTTTAAGATGATGTGTCATTGTGTTAGTAGCAACCAAGTGTATGTAATGAATAGAAGAGCAAAAGTATTCATGAGGTGATAGATCTACGTTAGGCTTATGATCTTTAATGGAGAGCCCATAATATTCAGAGGGTTATATAACTAATTAGGCAATGATGTATAGAGAATGGGTAAATAGTACTTAATTTGTGAAAGAAAGTGTAGCGGTAAAATTGTCAGTATGAAGACTGAGAGGTAAAGATTGACTACTTGTCATGAGGTCTTAGTGGGTGTGTGTTTCTTAATTTTTATTTAGTAGTTGTAAGTTAGTATAGTAAGTGAGAAATCATATTGATATTCGGGTTTCGTAATAAACATTAAGCTTGAATTTGAGATGAGTATCTTGATCAAAAGAATGACAACATGAGGGTGATGATGTTAGTCTTGAGATGTGATGTGGTAGACTTAACATAGAGTAGGTGTGGAACTGAGATATTTGTTGTGATGAATATGAGTGGTACAAGTGAGAGATCCTAGCTTTTAGATAAGGACAGCGAAGTGTGGCTAAGTTATAAGAGTAACAAGAGCATTAAGAGGTGTACCTGAGATTGTATGTAATTAGATGAGGTTCTAATTAATTAAGTTTATTGTTTTCATTTATGCTTGTATTTGAGTCATCAATGTGGACTAGGCTGATGTAAGAATTATTTATTACCCTTTAGAGTTTGGTAGAAAGGATATTATATAGTCAATGACGAGCCTCTTAAATATTGTTCATAGCTTCCTCCAGTTAGGTTGATATAAACATAGAAGGATGTTACTTGTAGGCGAAGAAGAACAGGTCAGATTAATAATAGTCAGATTAAGTGGCCTTATAAGCCAATGAGAAGAGGTTAAGAGAAGCATCTTAGAAAGAGGTCTTAGAAGGAGTCTTAGTACCTTTTTATGGAGAGTTCAGTAGCCATGAGATAAGCCTTTCGCGATTATTAGAGTAAAGGGAATGTAGACCAGTTTACAGATGATGGAATAGATTCATATCTCTCTAAGTATTAGCTTTAGAACTAAGGGGGAGATGATAAGATGAGAAACCAAGTCAAGTGTTAAGAATGAGATAGTGATGTCTTCAGAAAGAGTTAAAGTGATGTATCAATCCATTCATAATTTTGCGTAGTCGTCAAGTTTAGTTATTACTATAGAGAATAGCAGAAGAAAAGTATAAATTGGGAACCTTCTGCTAGCCCAAGATCGTTAAGTAAGATCAGAAGACTCAACTAAAGAAGAGGAAGCTAGAAGGGAGAAAGAGTATTTTGGATAAAAGAACTTTGTTATAGAAGAAGACTATTTGATTTTTGTTGTTCTTGGGTTTCTTACAAATGAACAAGACAACCCATATTTATACTTGTTCATTGATGGTTCTAGAAATTCTTCTAGATACTTCTGCAAAGAAAATTCTACTGAACTTTATCTTCTAGATATCTAGATATTTTTTAAGATAATTATCCTAGATACTATCCTAGACAACTGTAGAAACATTACTAGAACAATCCATCATATTCCCAAAAAATCAACTTTGACTTTTCACACTCCCCCTTAAAGTGATTTTTTGAAAACTATCCCACACTTATCTTGGAAGAACTTAAACGAAGCTTTGCACCATGTCTTGGTGAAGACCTCAACAATTTCTTCCGAAGTCCTCTTGGTTCTTCCGATTCTTCATCAATAATTGATCCATGAGAATTATCTCCTTGTTGAGTACTCAGACTCCCCCTTTTTTCTTAGCTTCCTGATAGTTGTACTATTCGGATAATCATCTGCGATGGACAAATTTGGAACTTTAGGGTTCAAGATTCTGGAACCCGTTCCTTCTAACGCATCTCTATAAACCAAGGAAATTTTATTAGGATCAGTCGCTTCATTTGAGTTGGTGATGAACTCATCATCAATTTCCTGTGAAGCCTCATCACTAGCACAAGATCCATCACCGCATTCTCTTTTCAGCTCTTTAAATTGTTTGTCATCTTTAGAGCTTCCAATAATTATGTCGACCGTCTCTCCACCTGAAATTTGGCCTTCAAGGTCAACTTCCTCATCTATTTCATATCCATCATCTCCATTTGCTTCCAATATTTGATCTAAGACAATGACTGACCTTGATATGGCTGATGATTGATCAGAGACTTCATCTTCCCATATATCTTCTTCAATAGTTTCTCCATAAAGGTCACCATCGACATATATAGCTCCAGGAACTGCTTGTTCAAAATTTATTTCCTTGATTTCTTCAATAGAAGCTATCATATCACCAATATGAACATCTGTAATAGTTTCTTGCTTCATACTAATGACATCAACATTTCACCTCTTCACGTGATCGACTGCATTATATTTCGAATCCTCAATCCAATATTTTTCAAGGTTGATGAAAACCATAGCATCTATTGCTTGTGCCTCAGCTACTAAACATTTTCCCCACTCTTCTTCTTCTTCAACAACCTTTTGAACCATATTACTCTCCTTGGCTCGACAATATCATTTTATGTGTCCTACATTACCACATCGATAGCATCTGGGAGATTTTTTACCATAATAGTTTGAAGGCTCTTTGGTCTTTTCAGGCGAGCTTGAATCAGATGAGGATCAATAGTGTGACATACCTCTTGATTTTCCTTTGAAGTTTCTCATGTCGGCTACAAGAGCATCTCCTTCTCCATCTTTGACAAACACACTAGCCAACTGTTCAGCTAGTAATTCATGTGATGACAACAAATTTTTAAATTTCTCCAAGGATGGCTTTTGAGCCCATCTTTGAATCGACGTCACAAATGGAATATATTTAGGTTTCAACCCACGAATGACTATTCTTCTCATTCGTGCTTCATAAATAGTTTCTTTCGAATTCAATAAACATATCTCAGAACATAAGTTCTTAATCTTTAAAAAATACTCGGAGATAGAAAGATTACCTTGAGTGATGTTAGCCAATTATTCTCCAATATTTGCAGTCGAGATTCATTCTTCTGGTTGAACAAGTGATCGATGGTTCTCCATATTTCATGAGTAGATTTACACTTTATAATGTGATTAAATAAACCGGAGGAGATTGTCCTCTTCAGAATGAATCCGCCTTTGCATTAACCTGCTTCCACTTCTTGTATATGCTACTATTTTCAGGTCCGTCAGTAGGAGGACTTGTTTTACTCCCATTCACAACATCCAACGAATCCTCCCCCATAAGGTATGATTCCATACCTTGTAATTGGACTGCTTTAACAGCTCCATCCCGAGTCCATTAACACGACCGCAAAAATCCATCTACACAAACTAGTTGAATCTACCAACAACATGATCTTGAAATAACACCCACAAGCCAGTTACAACTATGGCTCTGATACCATGTAGAGAATAGCAGAAGAAAGGTATAAATCAGGAACCTTCTGCTAGCTCAAGATCGTTAAGTAAGATCGAAAGACTAAACTAAAGAAGAGGAAGCTAGAAGGGAGAAAGTGTATTCTGAATAAAAGAACTTTGTTATAGAAGAAGTCTATTTGATATTTGTTCTTCTTGGGTTTTCTTACAAAATGAACAAAACCACCCATATTTATACTTTTTCATGGATGATTCTAGAAATTCTTCTAGATACTTCTACAAAGAAAAATCTAGTGAACTTTATCTTCTACATATCTAGATATTTTTTAAGATAATTATCCTAGATACTATCCTAGACAACTCTAGAAATATTACTAGAACAATAAATCATATTCCCAAAAAATCAGCTTTAACTTTTCACAATTACAACATCTTGTTGACATTCCTAATATCAGAATTGTGTTCATGACCTACGCTCATACACTTCAAGGATATTCACATTTATGCTCAGTTTCCATAATAAGGGGCAAATACTTTAGCCCATCGATCTCAATCTTACTCCATAAAGTTATAGATATAAGGTTCATCATATGTACTTATTTATATAAGCATTCATATCTCATAGTATGCTCTGTCTCAAAAATACATGATTTACTCTCAATGGCTAACAATATAATGTTATGCCGTGCATATTCTTATTTCAGATTTCTTGAATGAATCGTGCTTATGATCTTACGCTCTAAGCTTTTTTAGTGATCCCTTTTTAATTGTGTTAGTGATAGTGATGATGAGTAGTATTCCTAGAGAGCATAGTGGAAAGTGTTGCTAAACTTGAAAGTTGCTGGTCATATTAGTCAAGGAATTTTATTTCAATTCTTAGTTCATACCCAGATATCCTTGTTTCATGTCAAATAATTTGACATAGAGTGTGACTATGTTCAAACTCATATCGTTTGTTACCTATGTGCTCTAGTCCAGTTTCAAAACTCTGAGAATGAATCAGTTCTATCTATATTAGTAGGCATTTTCAGAAGTCGAGAGAGATAGTGATAGTAAATCCTTTCCCTTCCATGTTAAGTTTAACTGTCATTCGAGGACGAATGATTCGAAGGGGGAGATATTGTTACACCCCCAAAAATTTCTAAGCTAAGGCCCAAACTATTCTTTATTTACATGTAAGATCCTACTAGGTGATTCTTAATTTCCACCTATGTGTAAAAATCAATTATTTAGTGTGGGAATAAATTTGGATATGAATTAAGGTCACTAGAATCCCCTAGCACAAAGTTGAGTGGAATGTTTCCTTACAGATTAAGTTTTGATGTAAGATTATACTTGGATCTACTTCAAACGACCATATCTCTTAGAATATAAATAGTTAAGAGGCTCGTAGCCTATCAAACTAAAGGTATTTGAATCTTCTTTCCAACTCCACCAATTTCGCAATAATCCGATTTGTGAGTAACAAATTAAGATCATTTTACTAACCTGATATAGTGTTGTGACGAATTAGCCAACATAAAAACATTAAAATGTGTCATTTTTTTGTATTTTAACCTTTAATAAGACTCTAAACAAATTTCTTGACTAATTAAAGGCCCAAAACAATTATATTTGCATCTCTTAATTCATCATTCTCTTCTCTCTCAAACCCTAAGGTAAAACCCTAGGAAAAATCAAAGTAGAAGACCCCATTCAAGATTCTTTCAATCTTTTGCAAGATTCTTCTTCAATGTAAGTCTTTCTCCAAGAATTCCATTTTTTCCAACTCAAATTCCTCCATACAATTATGAGTTACTAATGAAAATCATAACTCTTAGCCATAGAGATTTCAAGAATCTCAAGAAAGGCTTTGTTGATTGTTCTCCTTCAACCTAGGGTTTAAAGGCTTCTAATCAGGTTCTTTTTCAAGATTATTCAAGAACCTTTTTCTTTAGGGTATGTAAGGCTATCATAGTGTTGGACCATTTTGTCCTCTTGCCCTACATCTACTTTTAAATCAGTAAAAGAGTAATCTAGGATTTTATCCCTAGATTTGAGTATTCTTGAGATAAGTTGATTTGAGTTCTTTAGTTCCTGTTTTATTAAATTATATTCCTAATTATAGAATTTCTATATGTTTTGCATTAAAATTCTTGATTTTATTTGTTCATGTCTATATTTCAGCATGAAACATATGAATTGAGTATTTTTTAGAGGAGAAATATCGTTGAGTTATGAGTTTCGAGTTCTTGAGTTTTAAATTTTGAGTACTGAGTTTCCTTATTGCTATAAAGATCCCTGAATTGAGTCGTTCATGTCCATAATTCTACATGAACCCTATGATTTGAGTTATAAATTTTTAAAAGCATTTTAAAGCCAACACTTGAGTTCTTAAACTTACTTTTAAGAAAGTAAAGATGACTTTTGAGAAAAGAGTTTCTAAAACATGATTAGTATGACAATTGAGTAGCCATCAATGTATGAGCAATATGGTATCTAGAATTACCATCAATGTTTATCCAGTATGACTTCTCAAGTTACCAATGATCATATTAAAATATTATTTTTATATGTTTTTGAGAAAGAGTTTTCAAGTATGAATTGAGTAAGAGTATAAGGGGACTTTGTATTTCCAGAGGTATCAATTTTTACATTGATAAAAGAGAAATTGAGATCTCTAAATGAGTTATGAGTTCAAAAGATATTTCAAAAGCAATTACCTCTTTTAAGAGGGTAGTTTTAGCAATTATATCAAACCAAATGAAGAGTTATGTTTTTAAACATATGTGGATCAGTATATGTTATTGGGAGTAAAATTGAGCACCGATATGGGGACGAGTTCAGACAACTCAAAGTCCTCATAAACAATGTATGCCAACATGGGTAAAGGGTCATACATTTTAGATGATTCCTTACTGCTTTTTAAGCATAGCTTAGTGGATCCACCTAGTTGAGGTGTCTATACCCCCAACAAGGTATAGGAAGGTTCTAGCAGCATGGAAGAGACGCTATATTATCATGTAGCTCATAGTGATGGTTGTCGGTTTGAGAATCTTACAAATAGAGTTAAAAGTGTATTTCTATTATATCACTTAATATGTTAAGTTCAAAGATGAGTAAGTATTTTGTAAAGTTTTAATGATTTCACTTCTTTATTTCTTTACATCTAGTTGAGTGTATATATATCTATTGCATTCCTTTCATTCAGTTATTTGTTATTCAACTATATTACATACTCGTACATTCAATGTACAAATTTCATTTGACCTGCATCTTTTAATGATGCAGATACATGTTATTAGGATCCTCAAGAAGAGTCTGTTGAGATCACTTCATCCACTCATTAGCTTTTGAGTAAGAACTCCTTGCTTCCCGAGGACTCAAGTTTTGTGAGTTATTAGTAATAATTTTTTAGGAGTCCTGGGTCTTGTCTCGACACTCATCATTATATAGTAGAGGCTTCATAGATAGAAAATTTTGGAGAGTCTTTCAGTTTCAGATTTTTTATTTAAAACTTATGATTCATACTCAGTATATTCAGTTTAGTTTTGAGATTCAGTAAACTCTTTTTAAATGTTTCTTTCAATTTGATGCTTATGTATGCTTGAGTTAGTCTTCCTCTTGTATTCAGCCAAGTTGAGGTTTTCGTCAAAGGTTCTCGAGTGCCAGCCACGTCAGGGTGTAGGCTCAGGTCGTGACGAAACTCAACAATAGTATCCATCACATAAGTTTTAACTATTTCTAGGAATGTTGATAAAAATAAAAAGAGAATGCATCGAGTCCCGAATCATTTTCACCTGTAAAACACCCGACCTCCTCGATTATCCTTTCTAGAAACTTTAATTTCTCCCCTCCAAAGTGATTGAACCCTAATCCTCCCAAATTAGGCAAATCCAGCATTCTTCCTCTTCTAAAAGATGTTCATAAAAATTAACAACTCCCCCATCTACTTCCTCCTTCTCCACATTATTCACCCTATTTGCCTATTTTGGCTCTATGTAGTTCCTTCTCCTCTTTGCGACTGCTACCCTATGAGAAATTTTTTTATTAGAGTCCCCCTCTTTCAACCATATCGCCCCTTGAATTTTTTTCTACCACTAACCTCTTTGGCCAAGGCCAAGTCAGCTAACTCATTTTTGAAAACTTGTTTTCTCTCCTTACCCCTCTCTTCTAGCTGCCTCCCCACTTGTACCCATTCCAATTCCCTACTTCGTACACAATTTATCCAATTTTCACCTCTATCCTACTAAACACCTCTTTATTCAACATCCTTAAAGCTTTTTTAAGAAATTTCAACTTCTTGGAAATCCTAAAAAAAGGCCTCCCCTACACCACACAGACACTCCATGAACTAGCCTATCTATCTATTCAATCAAGAAGACATCCACATATTCTTGAATCTAAAAGAAGTCTAATACGCCTTCCTCTGCTCCTATCAAACAAGATGGGTGAATGGTCTCAATACCACCGCAGGAGAGGAATCTTGATCAAATTGGGTGCTAACTCCTCTCAAGAAGTAGACAGTAGGAATCTATTTAGTTTCGATTGAGAAGATGAGTCCCATGATTTTTACTATGTGAAAGAGTTACTTGTTAACGACAAATCAATAAAAGAAAGATTGTTAATAAACACTGAAAATTCATCCATGGCCCTAGACACCACCCTACATGCAAAACTCTCCTCTAGTCAAGAAAGCCATGGGAGTACACGTTTGCGTGGGGTCGGGTACTTCTCCTTTATTGTGATACATTGCAAAAGATACATTTGTTTTTCAATAGATTCCCTCTTCTTCACTGCCCTTTTTTTCACATCGAATTTACATTACTTCTCATGTAATGTATCTTTTGCAATGTATTAGACAACCAACGAATGTATCTGAGAGCAATGAAAAATCCGTGAGTTTTGTAATTGAAGAAACTTTCAAGATATGATGTAATTAACCCCTAAACATATGGAATTTTTGTAAGTTTCCCTAAAATTATGTGTCTTCAACTTGTTAATGTGCTATCTTTATTTATTTTTAATCCTGAGAAGTATACAATTTAGATAAATAGTAGTTAAATTTTTGAAAAAAATTATGAATATAAAATAATAAAATTATTATAAAAATATGAATGTTCGCTAGTGATGATGTAGATTATTTGTAGTTGTGGTGGTTGTGATAATTGGTGCTAGTGGCTAGTACTTGTGGTGGTGATAGTTATGAACTTATGAAGGTGGAGATAGTTAGTGGTGTGGTGACTCATATGATAATGATGATTGGTATTAGTGATGGTGACTGTGATGGTAGAATTGATTGATGTTAGTAGTTGAAGATGGTGCTAGTTGTGATAATGGAGGTGAAAGGTAGCAGGGATTGGTCATAGTGGTGGTAGTGGCTAATAGTGATGATAAGTGTGGTAGCTACTGATAATATTGATTGACAACAATATGGTTGCAAACAGTGGTTTTGATGGCTAGGGTTGGTGGCGATGATGGTAATTGTGATGGCAAATGTTGTTAATAGTTGTGGATAGAATGATAGTGAAAATTATTCATACAAAAACACCAAGTAAATAACAGTATGGTTTAGATTTAATCAAAGTCTAAATCTGAATAGTTCATACTTTAGGCCATTAAGATCATTTGCTTTCATTAAGATTTTAACACTTATTTAATTTTAAAATATGTCTTAATCTTTTAGCCCAAATAAAATTTAGGTTTAAATGGGCTAAATTATTTTATCCATGTGACCTTCCTGGAGCGTTGTAACTTTTCCAAAGAGTTGTGACCTTTTCGATAAGTTACAATAAGCATTTGTTTAAAATACCATTTGTTTTCTATAAATAGAGGGATTTCCTCTCATTTTAAAACAACGAAAATTTTGAGTTCTTGATTCCTTTCCTAACAATAAAATTAAAAAAAACCTCCAAAATCCCAGCTTTTAACTGTCACGCCCTGAGGCTACCCCCTTGACGTAACACGGGACCTAGGATCACGAGTAACCCCAAGATAACCCTGTGTTTGGCATATATGAAGCATACTGAGAATAACTGAATAAAACATGTACTATGCGGAAGCTAAAACAATGGATAACTGAAAGTGGGGAATACCCAACTAGTCTGACTGTATAAAACATACTAGGAGTTTAATAACAACTGAAAGATGAACTTAACAATTTAAGTTGATTCTATTACTATGTCTGAAAAGCCTCTAACTGAGTTGAGTTGCTCGGGCATGCCCCCCAGCTAACTCTAACAAAACTAAAAACTGAACGAAAAGACTAAAGTAAAAAACACGTCTATTGTCCTCGAAGTATGAGGACTCACTACTGAACCTGTTGAAATGCGGACCGAGAATCGATCTATGCATGATCTTGATACTGAGTACCTGAACCTACATCATGAAAGGATGTAGCACAGAGTATGCGTCAGTACTTGGAATTTACTGAGCATGTAGGATATAGATACTAAACTGAAAAAATACATATAAACTGAACAAAGCATAACTGAGCAATGACATAACTGAGTAAGGATGTAAATACTGAAACATAACTCAAAAGCTAAGCTGAATGTAATGACCAAGTACAAATCATAAAAATAACATGTTGGACTTGTTTCTGAAGTATATACTGAAAACCTGGTCAAATGCACTAAGAGTCTGACTGTGGGAGCTACTATTAACCGACATAAAACCATGTGAGCTAAACGTGGAGTCCGATGTATACTCCCCATCAAGAGGACCCAATATACCTTGTCAGGGGTATAAAGGCATGACTGGCGTGATCACTAAATATGATGCCCAACAGAGGGGACTTATAATCCTATTGGGGCACATAGTTCTGGGACTATGAGGGTACGCTGAACCCTAGTCTAACTCGGTGCTAAGTCTACTCCCAACTGAATATGTATATGACTAAAATGTGACTGATATACTGAATAGCTCAAAATACTGACATGCTAATTGAGAATGCAACATTTATATACTTATAATGTGACATTCGAAATCTAAAGCATGATTATATGTTTAACTGACCTAGCAAGTGTAATTCATGAACTAAAAGAATCTACACAAACTAGGGTTCTGAGTTTCATACAAGGAATTAAGAAAACTTTCCAAGTAAACATACTATTTTGAGTAAGAATACTACAACACCTAAATTACAACAAATCTCCAAAGTTTTAGAAACCCTTGGTCTAAACAAGATATGGAGAATCAAGAAAACTGACCGAATCTATGGACCTAGTGGATGAAAGGAAACCACTAATGAAATCCCACATACCTGGTGACGAAATCTACGGAGAAATCCTTCGATTTTGGGTCTAAAACTTGAAGCAAACCTTCTGGTTGTTCTTGGGAAACTGGCACCTCTTTCTTCTCCTTTTTGCTTTAAATTTTGGTTATTTTTGGTGAATAAAGGTTCTGGGTAAGTTTGACTAAGTTATTAGGCTTTAATTGAGTAAAACGACACAGTTTAGGCATCAAAAGAAGTAGTGTAAGTGCCCAACAATAGGGGAAATGACCAAAACGACCATGACTTAAATATGATGAGGCCCATCCACTGAGGGAACAACAGCCCGTCGTTTGGACTATCGACCGTCGTTTGGGTTCGTTGTTTATGATCTGCCCGATAGGCTTCACTAAAATGAGCATAATGTTCTACTCTGAGATGGGATTTTAGCAAACTCGGTGGCGTTGGAAAGAGGATTCAATTATCTTTAATTTGATAGGTCATGGGACACCTAATTCGCTAAATTATAGGACCGTTTGAAGTTGACCCAACAGTCATTTCCCTCCAATTGGTTGCTGACCCTCACCTACGGTTAAACCTACGGTCCGTAGGTCCAACCACAGACCGTCTTGGTCAATCGTGGGTGGGGTCAGAGACCATAAACATTTGGTCCCCAATGATGGACCCCACCTACGGACCGTGTGTCAAACTACGGACCGTCGGTGGCTTCCGTGGTTCTTGCACCAGGTCCTGGAAAGCTGCATTTTTCTATTTTCCAAATCCGAGGTGTTATGAATCTATCAAAGTCTTTTTATAAGTGTGTGAAAAATTAAAGCCCCAAATAAAATTTAAAAAGACCTTCAAAATCTCAACAAATGTATGAAAAAGCCCCAAACAAGAAATTGTTTGAAATAAAGTCATATAGGAAAAATAGGATTCATAATTTACGTTGTGGTTGAGAGGGGTTGCAGAGGAACTCGTGAGGGTTCCACTTCCACACACATATATCCAATGAATCTGATATTCAAATCCAAAAAAGAAAAAAATGGTTTCTTAGCAAAGACCATATATACAACAACAACAAACCCATTATAATTCAACAAAATAGGATTTGAAAGGACAGAGCATACACAAATAGGATCTATAGGATTGAATATAATCAGAACTTACCATATTTAATTTTGCTCTTGTTAGTAAAACAATCAATATTACAAAAATTGATAATTTGGCCACATTTATTATATACATGCATAACCATTTACATACAAGGTTGCATCTGTTAATAATAATACATCTGATTTTTTACAAATTAACAAAAGATACATATTAATATGATTTCGTATCCCGAGAAAAAATTAATAGCATTATCACAAACATGAAAATTAAATTTATATTCACTCGAAAAATCAAATATTGAAGAGTTTCAAAAATTAAAGTGAAAATTTAGTATTTAAAATCTAATTTATTTTTCGCTTAAAAAAATGGAACAATTTAACATTCGTTATTGAAGAGTTTTGAAGCTTAAATTTTAAAATTTGACTTGTTACAATCGTGAATCATTTCGAGTGAATGATATATCAAAAGAGTCCAAACATCAAGAGGAGGCCATATCTAAATTTTAAAAATATTTAGAAAAATTTGAGTTAGTCTGGATTGATAAAAATATGTTTGTTGAAAAAGATGAACTAATGTGATGTGTGTGTGTGTATATATATATATATATATATATATATATATAACCCGTTTTAAGCATGTTTATCATGCATAATGAGTTTGTAGATGTAGTTCCTACTTTCTTGTGTTGCATGGAGTATGTTTGAGATGGAGTTGATGTTTCCTCCTAGTTTTGTGCATTGTTTATGACGTTGCATGCATGATGGGCTGCTAGTCTTGAGTCGTTTTTCCCTGAAGTGTTTAAAGGTGTCATTCGAGGACGAATGTTCATAAGGGGGATATAATGTAATGACCCGGAGAATGAGTAGGTTGAACTAGAGCCTTAACGTAAGGGTTAGTGTAACCTTAGGTTGATGTCTAGGCTGTTTGAGAACTAAATGGAGTAAGGTAGAAGCCTAGGGTTCAAGCAAGGGCCTAAGCTAGCAAGGGAGAGTGAAAGAGAACTAGCTTTTTGATGGACCTAGTTGGCGATTGGGCAGCATGATCTCCCAAGTGACTTGGCGATGCGCCAAAGTGCACTTGGGGTCGCCTAGTGGGTTGTCCCCTTGGCCTAGGTTCTGGAAAAAAAAAGGGCGAGCTATGTTGTGGTTCGCCGGTTGGGTTGGCGATTCGCCCAAAAGACCACCCCCATTGCCTAGTGAGCTGCCCATTTAGGGAGCCTACTGGAAATTTAGGTGAGCCAAGGGCCCATTAGGCGAGTAGCCTAGTGCCCTTGGCGAGCCAAGTCGTGGTGGCAAGCAAATTTTTAAGTTAAAACTTTAAGGGTCCTTAGTTTTTTTCCAAAGTTGAGTCCACATTATTTTATTACTCTCCTAGCAAGTATATAAACTTTTTAGACTTGAAATTCCTTCAATTAAGTCACTTTTTGAGAAAACTCAAATCAAATCAAAAGAGTTCTTCCTTTCAAAAATTCTCTCTCCAGAAGTTCCCAAAGAAGAAGAAGAAGAAGAAGCGGGAGCTAAGATTTGTGGATTCAAGTTGTTTCTTCAAATGGGACAATACCCAAGGTCACATATATGCTAAAGAAGGTGAACTAGGGCTTATTCAGTGATTCGCCTAACCTCCTTGGCGAGCTAAGACAAACCTGCTCCAGTGCTTAATTTTTATATCTAAACCCAACATACATAACAAGCATGTGTTCCCCACCAGCATTACGACCCACCTATATGCTTATCCACCCATGGGTACTCTTACTTCCCTCAGATACTTCTATTGCTCCAATTGACGATTTACCCTTAAGAAAGTAGTCACCATGTCTATCATTGGGTAAAATCATGCAATTTGGTTCAACACTGGGTTAATCAGACTTCACCCATGTCAAATTAGGTTTTGACCCAACATTTATATCATCTCAATTTCACAAATTAACCAACACAATCAAGATTATCATTCTACAGGCACACACATGCAAACAACTCACAGGTATAGTTCAATATGCAAAATAGAAAGCTACTCAACAAATTCTAACAATCAATATCAACTAATGTCTTCAAGCCCACACCCATATTGCAATATAAAGCTCAAAACTCTCAAATAAAAATCAAAACCAAACTCAGTAGGAAGCACAAGTCAATAATAACAAGGAAATGGGATTGGGTTGATAGTGAAAGCAAACAATCACACTCCTCAAACTTCAAAAGCACACACTCACGACTCACAAACACTCAAGTGATATAACCTGTTTGATGGTCATGACTATCATCGCTAAACGTATTCGTCGAATCGCCAATTGTAGCTCAAGCTCACTGATCCTACCTAAACAAAACACCAAACCTAAAGGATGAGTCGGTGGACCCGATAGAGTATGTATAGTGCACTTAAGTGGATCAGCTTTTAGAGCTTTGATCACCAAAATTGACAGTACCTTTTTCCACATTTTCAATCTCATAAGGCGGACAAGAATAAGTCTGCACAACACCTTCGTTTTATCTCCATTTAGGTCGTGGCATTGCTTAATGTTCCCTTTTTTAACCTTTCAACTTCTTCTCAACCTGCACTCACTACGCATGTTATTGAAAGCAATAAAAAAAAAAGGTAAAGACTTGGGTTGCCTCCCAAGAAGCGCTTTATTTAGAGTCATGGCACGACATAGTTCTCAACTTCTCCATATTAATTCTTAGGATTTAGGATGGTGTTACTAGACAACGTTCCCTTTTACCTTGGATTGAGATGAGTGGAGATTTGACATTATTAGGTCTCCAGCTGCTTGATAGACACCGAATGAGAATCCACCGTTTGGGATAAAGTGGAGAAGTCATTTTTCATTTCCTTCAACACTTTGTCGGACTCTTCAACTTTGTTGAAGATCCTTGTAAGCATTTCCTCAGTTCGGTTTCCTTCTGGCCAAACTGTGTCTTTTGGTCTTAGATGATCATGGGGAGGCATATATCTATCTTTTTTAGCCTCTTTATCTCTCTAATTTCCACCTCGCCAATCTTTCCAATCACTATCTCTATCCTTGTTCCAATCTTGGTTCGCACCTTATCGTTGATAATTGGTGTGAGAACCCCCCATTTGGTTTCTCAAATGAACTTATTGTATAGTGCCTGACACTTGGCATCATCCGGGCACTGCGAACTGTTGGTTCCAACAGTCCACCTCTCATGTCATGTTTAGACAACAAATCGAGTTGGGTCATCATTTTGGCTATGTTTTCATCTCATTCATTGTCCTTCTCGATTTGCTCTTTGCTCAAACTCAATTGTAGAGTAGACACTTGGTCTTCTCTAGTGTTCCATGCTCGGTTAACTTTTGTCATGTTGTCTAGAAACAAAGTAGCCGCATCATACAGTTGTCTCATTAATCCAACTTGGACCAACTGATCAGTCACACCTTTATTGACTGAATCAAGGTTGCAACAGAAGTATTGCAGCAGTAAATTGTCCGGAACGCCATGTGTCATACATTGTGAAAGAAGTTTCTTGAACCTCAACCAAGTCTCATGTATAGCTTCACCTCCAATATGTTTGAATGTCTATTAATTTTCCCATCGATAATTTCTTCATTTTTAGTAGTGAGGGGCGTTGACTAAATCAAAATGACAGAGTTTATCAATTGAAGTCTTCCAAGTGTAGATGAGATGCATGAGCTACATTTAACAAGATTTTTTTTAAGTAATTCAAGATTAGAATTACTGCATCAGACAAGTAGAGCTGCCAATATGAGTTGGCTCACCCCATTTGGGTTAATCCATATAGACTTTGAAATTTGACAGTCTAGGCCGGGCTGTTCCATTATTTTGTGGGTCAGAAAACGGTTAGCCCAAGCCACAAGTACATTGGACTATTGGCTATGCCGGGTCAACCCACTTTTTTTTTTTAGTATATTTTTTAGGGAAAATTGTATGAAATAGCAAACTATTAATTCAAATTAAATGTTATAGCCATAGTTTCTTTTATTTGTAATTCGCAACAAACATTCCATTTTTTTCTATTCGGTATACAATTAGCCATTTTATACATTTCGGTATAAAATGTGTTTGTGTTTGTATAAAGCGAGAGAAAAGTGTATATATAAATACAAATACAAATACATATATTTTCGTCCTATACACTTATATTTATACAAATACATATCTTATTATACAAATTACAATGTATAAATGAATTTATACAAAACTGAACATTTTTTATAAAATTGGATGTATCTAGCGAATTATACAAATCAAAAGCTCCATATCAAACATAAAATTTGCTATGGAGCGCAATTATGCAAACTATAGTTATAACATACAAATATGATTTTTATGTTTGCTATATGTGAAAGTTGCTTTTTTTATATAATTTTTTGAATCAAATTATAATTTAAAAATATTATCATAAATATCGACAAGACAATATTACATGGTGTTAGTATTACTATCTATTAGTCAAATCCACAAATAAAATTATCTTTATGATATTTATTAAGTTTGATTTCTAGTAAAAGTATACATAGCTAAAAAGAAATATTAACTTAATTTTTTTTCAATGATTATAATAAAACACAAAATATATGACAATATTTCATAGGCTAGAGCCTACATAAAGATTTCCTAGAAATTTTAGGGAATTTTTATTTTATGTAGTACATATTTTATAAACATAATTTGTATTTGAATATTAATATTAATATTTAAAACTTTAAATAGATTTTGAGTTTGGACTCTTGTGTATTTTTGATACACTATTTTATTTTTTATTTTTTAATTAATTTTTATTTTGCCCACGAGTTGGTCCAACCCATATTTCTCAAGCTCCACAAATCAAACTTATTCAAACCGAGCTAAAAAATACTCTTTTCTTAAATAAGCTGAGTCTCATTCATTTGCAGTAAAATAATTTATAAAAATGAAGGATTACTACTTTAGAGCGTCCAAAATTGCTAAATGACAATCTGAAAAGCTAGCCTTGAATACCTCAAACTATCTAATCTTTCTAATTGTAAGTACAAAAGAAAAGAAAAAATCTCTTACAGCCCAAACGAAAAAAGGAAAACTTTCAGGCTCCGATGATTCCTGGCAGAGGCACCTACCATCAGTTGACTGAATAACCCCACGAAGATACTTGATACTCTTCTTGACCTCATAGCCAGTGACCAGGTAAATAAGGACATTGAACTCTCTCCTTCCAAAGAAAATCAGTCACATTTGATGTTTCTATAAATCCTCCTCACAAATAGATTAGAGCCCAAAAATCCAACAGCTCCTGAGCATAGATGACATTATGATGTAGTTGATTAGAAAAGTTGAGTTGAAAGCTTCCATATAGATTAAGTTTTGATGTAAGATTCTACTTGGGTCAACTTCAAAAGACCATATCTCTTAGAACTTAAAGAGTTACGTATCCCATAACCAATCAAATTGAGGTATTTGAATCTTCTTTCCAACACCACCAATTTCAAAACAATCTGACTTTCGAGTAAAAAGTTATGACCATTTTAGTAACCTTATATAGTGCAGTGACGAATTACTCGATGAAAAAAACATTAAAAAGAATTATTTTTGTCTTTTTACCTCTAAGAAATCCTAAATGAATATCTTGACTAATTAATGGCCCAAAACAATCAGATGTTTATCTTATGATCCCTCATTCTCTTCTCTCTCAAACCCTAAGGCAAAATCCTAAGGCAAAATTAAAGCATAGGACTTCCATTCAAGATTCTTCCAATCTTTTTCAAGATTCTTCTTCAAGGTAAGTCCTTCTAAAAAAATATTATTCTTTCCAACTCAAATTTCTTCATACAATTATGAATCATTAATGAGAATCCTAATTCTTGGCCATAGAGTTTCAAGAAGCTATTTCAAGAATCTCAAGAAAGGTTTTCTTGATGGTGCTCCTTCAAGCTAGGGTTTCAAGGCTTCTAATTATGTTATGTTTTAAGATTTGTTCAAGAACTTTGTTCTTCCAGGTATGTAAGGTTATCATAGTATTGAACTAGTTCGTCCTCACGGCCGACATCTCAATTCAGTCAGAAATCGTCACATTTGAAGGATCCAATCATGATTCCTAATATTGAATTCAGTTTTTAACAGTTGAAGTTTTGATTTCCTTTATTCTTTGTAGAATCTTATAATGTTGTTCATGCTTAGAATCACATGAACCTTATTGATTAGTAAATTTACGTTTTAAAAAGAAATCATGTGAAAGTTTCTCATGTATTCTTTTTGGTTTGAAAAACAAGTAGAGTTTAGGAGAAATTTCCCAATTCTAAACTAACTTGGGGCTATAATTTTAACTTGAAAATTTGTTGGGGACGCTGGGGAGGGCCAAGGGCGGCACTCCAGCAGTGCACTCAGGACTAGCTTCAGTACTCTAGGCCCTGGGCCGGCGCGCCAGCAGTGCACCCAAACTTAGCCCTAGTAATTTGGGGCCTGGTGCTCCGCGCCAGCAGTACGCCAGGGGTTGCTCTATCAATCTCTCCTCATTTCTTTGTATTAGATCCTATAGGCTCCAACCTTTGAAAATTATGACATATCCTAATCACATGTCTCAAAGCATGTTCAAAACTAAAGTGAGTTTAAGAGAAAAGTTCAAGAGTTTTTATTAAGTTGATTTTGAGTTTTGGAGTCCCTATTCTTTTGAAATTCTATTCTTAATTATTGAATTGTTATATGTTATGCATTGAGATTCTTGAGTTGATTCGTTCATGTCCATATTTCAGCATGAACCCTATGAATTCAGTATTCTTGATATGAGTAGTATCATTGAGCAAGTGTTTTTGTAAAGTTTAAATAATTTCATTTCTTTAATCCTTTACATTCAATTGAGTTTATGTTTTATCTATTGCAGTCTTTTCATTCAGTTTTTTTGCTTTGGATATATTACATACTCGTACATTCAAATGTACTGATGTCATCAACCTACATCCTTTTATGATGCAGATGCAGCTGTTCAGGATCATCAACAGGCGCTTCGCTGAGATCACTCTACACTCCAATTATCTTTTGATGAACTTCTTGTATTATGGAGGAATTCACATTTACTTTCAGTTTAGCAGTTTCGAGGCGTCATGAATTTTGTCCCGACACCTGTCTTAAATATTAGAGGCTTCATAGATAGATAGATAGATTTGAGAAGTTTTTCAGTAAATATTTTTCCTTGGGATGTTTTTGCAAACTATTACACTTGAATTGTTAATATCTTACGGGCCGTTTGAGTTGAGTACTTACTTTGAGTTTAAATGCTAAAAATTTCTTTTTAACCATTTTTTTGCTTAAGTTAGTCTTCTGCTTGTAGTCAGTCTGAATGAAGGTTAGCTTAGGGACCAACAATGGTTCTCGAGTGTCGGCCACATCCAGGGTGTAGGCTTGGGCCATGACAAACTTGGTATCAGAGCACATAGTTCAAGTGTCCTATGATGTCTTTGAAGCCGTGTCGGTAGGATCTTATTTATGGCCGTGAGGACCCCGCTTCTATAAATGAGAGGCTACAGACATTTAGAAAACGTTTCCCTACTTTCATACTTTAAGTCATGCAATAAAACTGTGTCATAAGGGACTTATTCATACTCATGCATTTCTCAAATCCTTTCAATTACCCTTCATACTCAAGGTGGTTGAAATAGCAAAGCCCAGATCCTTATCGATGAGTTACTCTCAGCAAAATACTTGAGAAAGTTATGAGACCGCAAAAAGACTTAAGAGAAGCCCGTGAGTGATCTTAAGTTTTAAGATTCAAAAGAATGTACTCTTATTCATATTGTGTGTTCGAGCTAAAAATGATATGTACTCCCAGACTCTCTTCTCTAAACTTTATTCGGGTGAGACCTTATGAGGAAAGTATATTTTGAGCTTAAATAGTATTTTTCACCTAACGAGATAGTATGAGTTGCGATGTTATAAGCAGTAGTAGTAAAAGTGCCCAAAGTTAGAAGAATATATGCAGATGTATAGTAATTTAAGAAAGGAAGATAGTGATGAGACAAATTATGTTGTTACACTCATGCACCCAGTAAGTTATCAATGAGGAGTTTTCTCTTATGGGTAGACTAAGAAGCGATGAGTTTGTTTAGATTTCATGATAGAAGGTAGAGTAAGATTTACCAGTATGGATGAGTTAGAATATACTTTAACCAGAATGGGTTTATGTCAATGTAACATTGTGTTAGTGAAGGCCAAGTATAAGTGTTGAATAAAAGAGTAGAGTATTCATGAGGTGATAGATATAAGATAGGATTATGAATTTAAGGGAGAGAGTATAATATTTAGAGGGTTATAGAACAAATTAGGCAATGAGGTATAGTGAATGGGTAAATAGTATTTAAGTTGTGAAATGGAATGTGATAGTAATCTGGACGGAGAGATAAAGATTGACTACTTGTCATGAGGTCTTAGTTAGTGAGTGTTTCTTAATTTTATCTAGTACTTATAAGTTAGTATAGTATGCGAGCAATTATATTGATATTCGTGTTTAGTACTAGACACTAAGCTTGAATTAGAGATGAGTGTCGTGATAAAAAAAAGTGGGCAACATGAGGGTGATGATGTTCATTTTTACGATCTGATCTGGTAGATTTTATACAGAGTAGGTGGGGAATCAAGATGTTAGCTGCAATGAATGTGAGTGGTACAAGTGTGAGATTCTGACTTTTAGATGAGAGCAATAAAGTGTGGTTAAGTCATTAGAGTAACAAGACCATTAAGAAGTGTACTTGAGATCGTATGTAATCAGACGAGGTTCCAATAAGTCTATGATTTTCATGTGTGCCTAGATAGTATATTTGAGCTGTCAATATGGAATAGGCTGATGTAAGCATTATTTTTACCTTAAGAGTTAGATTAAGCGGCTTTATAAGTCAATGTGGGTAGTAGTTATAGAAAGTCTTTTATAGATGCCAGAAGAAGTTACAAGAAGCATCTGAGAAGGAAGACTTAGAAGGAATCTTAGTGCTTGTGCATGGAGAATTCAGTAGCCATGAGATAAGCCTTTCCCGAATATTAGAGTAAAGCGAATGTAGATCAGATGGTGGAATAATCCATAACTTTAAAGTGTCAGCTTCAGACTTAAGGTGAAGATGATAAGATGAGAAACCAAGTCAAGTGTGGAGAATCAGATAGCGATGTGTTCAAAAAGAGCTTTAGAGATATATCGATCCATTTATAATCTAGTGTATTCCTCAAAGTCAGTTGTTACAACATATGTCTCTAATATCATAATTGTGTTCATGACTTATGGTCATACACTTCATACATATTCACACCTATGCTCAGTTTCAAGAATGAGGGGCAAATACTTTAGCCCTTTGATCTCATAATATCATTATCTTATAGTATCCAAAAAATTAGTCTGTCTTCCGATCATCACTCATCTATATATTAAAAAAAAATAGAAAATAAAGAATGCAATAAATAAAAGTTCACAAATAATAGTACTAATAGTATTAGTAATCTTTATATTTTAATTTAATACTTAAATTAAATGTATTTAAATTTATTTTACAATATCTAAAATTAATAAGTTTATGAATTGTAAAGTTCAGTTAGAACTCTTCTACGGGTAGCTATTTTTCGGGGGGAGTTGTTAGATTTTTTTTTCCTTTTTTATCTTTCTTTTTACAAAAAAAAAAAACAATTTAAATTTTTTTCTTTTACCACGTGTTAGTTTAATTATAATTAAAATTTATTTTAATGTAAATATAAAAATCTGACAACTTCCCACAGAAAAGAGTTTTAAACATGTTTATTAAAATTTTTTACGTAAAAATTTAATGAAAACGCAAAATAAATTTCCTATAAAAAAGGAATATTCAAGCAGGTTGGAATATGTATTATCATAGACTCATAGTTATGAAAATTTAGTTTATATATATAAGGTTGGAAGGATATATAAAACAAGACTCTTTCAAAAAAAATATTATTGGTGATAAATTATTATTATTATTATTAATATTATTATTATTATTTTTATTATTATTGTAACTTGGCTAAACCATATTGAAAACTATTCTCCTTTATAAAAATATAAATATAAATTTGTAAACAAATGAGATGTAAAATAATAATTATAAAACATATGATCTTTTACAATTAATATCTACAATTTGAAAATAGTTTTTTTTAAGCTTTAGATAACAGTAATAAGAAAATGAGTTTGACCGAAAAATAAAAGTAAGATTGTGCATAGACAAACACACACCAGTATACTTGCATAGGAGACATGCCACACCATTTATTATTAATTAAATATATAAACATGGAGATGAATTGGTTGAGCCCATTTTTTCTTAACAACCGAATAAAGCTATAAATTGCAATGCATGCATGCATTAGGTTCTGAAAATTGACATTAAAAAATAATGAGGATTAATATATTGTAAATGGCTTTGTGACGTAACTATTTCCTGAAAACTCATATTAAAGAAAGTGGGAGAAGTTAAAAGTTAACCATCTTAATAACTTCAAATTTTAAATCTTATCTTTTAATTAATTCAATTTTTTCATAAATAAAAGAAAAAAACAACTAAAAATCCACGTACAGAAAGGCCCCACGTAAAAATATTACCACCCACATAAGCTTGTATGATTTTAATTAAATAAAAATATTTCCTCATCTCCAAGTCAAATAAAAATAAATTTTATCCTTTTATATTAGGAAGATAATTTTTATGTAATTTATGTACTGTAATATTTATAAATTCTCGTTGTAAATAAAAACTAAACTATAAATTTAATGATTTTGCCTCAGTTGATTCTTTGCAGTAATCCTTGGAAAGTCCTTTGGATCAATAAATTGAGATTAGAAAAATGGGTATCTCAAACAAAAACTTAAATTTTTTTGAATTAATGAGATAGAGTCTATAATACACCGACCGATCCAAGTTTGAAATTGGAACTCCTAAATGATGATCCAAAACAGAGAATTTAATTGATAAGGTCATATTTATAGAAGTTTAAAATATTTTAAATATTTAGTTACTTACAAACGCATAATAAGTTGCAAATTAGAGAGCATGCGTCACCGGGATGGCTCAATTCCTGTCACGACCAAAATTAGGTCGGTCACCGGTGCTAAGGGGAAATAATCCCAAAGCAATCTTTAACATAAATCTACCGAAAATTGGGCAAAGTTTCCTTTGTTTTTGGGTCTATCCAATTTTTCCCTATCTTAGAAATCAACAATAGAGCTAATAACATCTAGATGTGAATACACAATATTCATCGACAATTCAATCGCCACACAATTTTACCAATTCTTCTCCAATTACGAAAAGAAATTTAAAACTAGCCACTTGACTACAATATGAAGGAATAATCATGACTCTAAATAAGGAATGACAAATGGAGTGACTCTAAAAGTTTTTAAAGAATTAAATTAACAATAGCAATTCAATAAGTGTATTGCCACACGAAGCAATGTGATGTTCATCAGATATTGTCAATCCACACTCTCTAATTTATGAAATCTTCTCCAATGTCACCTGAGTTCTGTGTAATAACATTTAGCGAGAAGTGAGACGCTTGCTCAGTGAGTAATAAAACTTAACCATAATATTTTTATTGAGCGACAAGTCAGAAAAACATGCTAGTATAATAATCAAATGATGAAATCAATGCTCTCTCAGAAACGGTAACAATATTCGATATAATTTGTCTCATGGAAGCAAAATCAATGTGAATTTCTAGAATTAAACTCAGAAAAACACTTTCATATCAATTTTATATCTGGGAGGTTTCCAAAGATGAATCATGTAATCAATGTGACCTTCTCCTTAAGAAATAACCAATAACTGTGAACTCCTCATAAGAGTTAAATATTCATATCGATAGATCCCTACTCAAGGAATATGGGTAACGGTATACTAGTTCTACCTTCCCACTAGCAAGGGATTTATCAGTAATCTGTAAGTACAAGATGCACCAGGTCTAACAAACCCGTAGTTAGCTACGAAATTCATCAGGTCTACTCCCATTTACACTTTTCTTGTAATCAGTAGAAGCATTCAAAATCAAACTGAACATTTAAATCTTATCAAATCATATTATTTCAATGTTTAACAACCACATGTTAAAAAAATATTCTCAATAAGTGTAAACCCTTTCAATAACGGTAATCATATCTTATAAAAATGAGATCATCTCAAATAATCTTTTCAGTATCATATCAAGTAAAAGACTTGTCCCACATGCAAGTTCAAAAAATTTGGTGACACATTTACTTTATAAACCATGTAAAAATCATGAAATTTATGAAATACATATTGTGGTAAGATTACTACTAACAGTATTCGTGTTGAAATACCCAAATTTGTCACTTCAAGCAATATATACGACTTTCATTCGATCAACCTATATTCATATCATATAAATATCGTGGTTAAATCTTCTTGTTAGAGCTATTTCATGAACTAATTTACAATACACAATCCCCAAGGTTACGGTTCAACCCTCACTTGTCAACTTATATTTATTCATTGGTTTGTCACTCCTTCAACTTCCAGCGACAAAAGAGTCATCATTTCAAATATTTCTGTTTGAAACTTTCACTAACTAATTAATTCACTATAAAGTTCATGTTTTGTTGCAGCTCACCAAACTTATAATACCAACTCAATTTAAGCATCACAATGTAACTCAATTAGTGAGATTAGGAGTATGTGTAGTGTTAGTAGAATCAAAAATTTGCCTTTGTCCATGGGTATTCTCATATCTAAATCAGTTGAACTTCACATTTGAATTATGAATGTCACATTAACCCAAGCCGTGATAATACATATATAGGCATGTCAAGGAACTGAAGTAAAATAGCTTGAAATTCATATTTATAACAACACAGGTTCCACTTCTTTTTTTTTCTTTTCCGTGATAAAGCATCTTTGTGCTCCTTCACAGACAGAGATGCAAGGAATACAATTTTTTTTCTTTTTATTTTCAAGAGTTGCTGGGAAAAATTCTTAACCCCCCAAAATCCTTTTAGCTTAACTTGTTTCCCTAGCTACGTTGAGATGGGCTAAGGCCCACTTGTATTTCCTTATTTTTTCTTTTTCTAAGGACAAATATGTCCTTGTTTAAATATGGGACATTACAATTCTTTTCTAGGCAGGCTTTTGAAAAGAGTTCAATGCAATATTCATAACTTTGATCCCCAAATTGTTTGGAACCTCAAGTTTGAAGGTCTATAGACCAACCAGTTAGATAAGAGTTACAAAATCATAGCCAACATGTTTGCAGATATACTAAAAAAGGTGGTAAGAAAATTGGTCACAAGAATCAAGTGGCTTTCGTTAAAGGGAGACAGATCATCGGATGCAGCATTAATAACCAATGAATGGATAGGGCTCAAGATTAAAAGGTAAGATGCATGTGTTTTATACAAGTTGGACATTCTAATATCTTATGACCATGTAATTGGTCTTATCTGTTGAACACTTTGACAAAAATGGGATTTAGCAAACAAGTGGCTGAAATGTATAGAAGTGTGCATAAAATAGTAAAATTTTAGTCTTTCTAAATGGAAAACCAGTTGGCTTCTTGCCCTCAAAATGAGGATTGAGACGGGGGGTGACCCCTTATCTCCTTTCCTTTTTATTTTAGCAATGAAATGTTTTGATAGTATGATGCGAATAACAACACAACACAGATGGATCAGAGGCTCCAATATAGGGGATAGATCAGGAAGCACTACTAAAAAACCGTCAAAAAACGACGGCCAAAATCGATGGACTGTGTCGCTTTTTTGGTCAAAATTGATGGAAAAGCCGACGCAGTCATGTTCGTCGCTTTTTTGGCTCTACGCTTTTCAAAAAAACGACGTAATGCGTCGCTTTTTTGATTATTTTTTTCAGGATTTTTTTTTAACAAAAGCGACGGAGTCTGTCGCGTCTTTTATATATTCATTTATTTTTTATTTCCAATAAGCGACGTAGTCCTTCACTTTTATGGAAATTAATATTTTAAAAATCTGAGAAAAGCAACGGACTAAAAGACACTGTCTGTCGCTTTTTCTGGAAATTTATATTTTAAAAAATTCCAGAAAAGCGACGGACTAAAGGACACTGTCTGTCGCTTTTCTAGAAATTAATTTTTTAAAATTACCCAGAAAAATGACGACTAAAGGACCCTATCCGTCGCTTTTTTCTGCAATTTTTTTGATAGCAGAAACTGCCAGTTTCTGCTGCCTACCTGCAAATACATATCAATTCATATTCATTAGCCCAATCAAACAATATAATCTAGACATCACACAACATATAAAACATCAAACTTAAATCAATCTTCAAAAATATCTAAATCACAATACAAAAACTATAAGTAATTCAACATTAGTTCAAAAAGTTCGTAAAAGAGACCTAAACTAGGGAGTGCGATCTACAAAATCATCATCCTCGTCATTGTCGTCGTCGGTGTCCTCGGCAGGAGATGATGTAGTATGTCGACGAGCGAGGTTTAGCACTTGTTCTTTGATTTCCTGAATGGTCACACTCATGCTTTGTCGTTCAACTATTCTTCTCCGCTCCGACTCTACCAGTGCCGATATAAGTTGTGCTATTTAAGCAGACATAGAAGCAATCTGAACATCGTCAAGTGCCTCGGCTTGACGTGACGATCTAATACCTTCTAAGCTTGACTAGAGTCTTCTTACATCGTTTCGAGAGCCTAGACCATAGAATCCCCTTGTGTGTCCCCCCTACACTTTCTTCTTCCAAATTTGGGTGGACAGTTCAGGTGTCATTTGGACCGAACTATCTAGATTCTCAGCGACGTACTGATGAAACTCATTCTGCATATTAAATATAAAATTGACATCAATATATATACATATCATAAATATATTCACTATTAATATATATTATTCATATTAAATAACTTACAAAAGTTCGTTCGGCCCTTTCCTCCACCACACATCCGATCCGACTCATTTTCTTTCTTCTTCACATGAGTCTTCTTGAAAACCTCCGGTTCAATGGGAGTGTGTCCCAATTCTTTTTCCTATAAATAAAAACTGAAATTTATAACGATATATATGAATCAACTAATTATTTATTTAAAAGTTTGAATTAGAACTTACCATCTCTCTTGCAATTGTTCCAACGTCTTTGCACCTCCGGTGTGCAACGAGCCACCTTAAGACTGCCTCTAGCCTTTTTGGCTTGTTCGACATTGCCTTAAACTTATCTGTTTCCAATACACTGCAATTCATCAAAAACATGAGGCAACATCCAACCGGGTTCAGTATCCCAAACTTTCTTTAGCCAGCTAGACAGTCTTGCCTCCTCTCAAATGTGGTCCCAATGACCAAATTGTACCTCGACTCCCAAGTACACATAGTCTGAAAAAAATTGAATAGCGTTAATTAGATCGATAGTAAAAAAAAGTAAAGTATACTAAATTATTAAACTTAACTAAAAAATATATACCTTAAATTCATTAAACATCGCCTGGCGTATACTGTTTGGAATCTCGCTCCAAGAGTGATAAGCCTGTGTATAAGTCTTCTAACACAGTCTTTTAAATCCCGGCAGGAGCCACCTGCAAAACACATAATAAATATGTTAGTTCATGAATAATATATTAAAGTATAAGAAATAAATAAAATAAACTAACAAATAGATAACAAAACAAACTTACGATGA
>NW_026020423.1:0-11808 GCF_900185275.1 Solanum verrucosum
TGATGATTAGGAGTATAATGTGAAATGATAATGTTAGGGATATGGTGTGGTCTACATGATTTATTATGTTTAAGTACTATTGTGGAAATGACCCTAACCTATATGACCCCTATATGAATGTGTGATCATATACATGTTAAGAGTACCTATTCAATGTTGAGAGTGTCCCTTGTCTCCTAGAGGATGAAGTGTGGGTGTGTGGTCAAAACACACGATAGGCTTTATAGTGTCGAATAGCTCATGATTTGGGGACATTATGAATGTGTTATGAATCCTTGAAGGGAAGTGTCAACACCTCATATTTTTGTCTTATAGGACTAGAGGCCAATATGAGCACACACACTCTAGATGTATAGCTATGAATATGATGTGTTATGGTGTCTGTTGAAAGGTTAACTCTTATATGCACCCTTACCATCTTATTATGCATGCAAAGTGTATGATTAGCAAGATATGAATATGTGTTGTAATATAAAAGTGTTTATGTGAAAGTGAATGGCTTCTGACACGATATGTACACACACATGAATGAATGAATAAGGTGTATGATAATCTAGTGAAAGTGAGTCTCTTGAAAGATTTCCTCAATTGTACTCTAAATAGACTATGTTATGAATATGGTATGACTATGTGAAAGGTCATTCTCACATAATGTAGGTTTTATGATGAAAGGTCATTCTCATCATAGAAACCTTTGAGCTATATGATATGAGGGATTAAGTCCCTAAAGACTATTTTATGAACTAATGTTAAATAAAGGCTTAAAGATGTTTAAAAAGGGAGTTGGAGCTTAGCACCGAGTGAACATGAAAAATAAGAGTAGGGGCTTCACGTTAGCAAGTCCGGATTCCCCCAAAAGAACCTTCATGTTTAGCAAGTTCGGGATCCCAACATAGATGTTGTCTCATGAGATGGAAACCTCCACTCCAAGTAAGTCAAGGTTTCTAGTAGCAATCTCCTTGTTCCATAACTACGTGCCCCCCGTAGGTCTTCGCTTAGTAGATCCACTAGATAGCTATTATGTATGTAGGTCCTACCTTGGCAAATAGTACCCTCTCTATTCGGTGTGGGAGTAGAACACCGAATTCCAAGTAGCTCACATGGTATATGTCGGTTATGGCAATGTCTCCCAAAAGTTAAGAAATGAACTAAGATAAGAATATGAACTCTAGTCATGATTTCTTGAAGAGTTACTTATTGTAGGTAGGACTATGGACCCTACTCATGCATTGCACTAGTGGATTATAAGGGAGGTTATGATTTGGCTCTTTATGTAATGAAGACTATGGTCTATGTATGCTAATATGAAAGCATGTTAAGGTTGACTTTACTTATGTCAAGACATGAAGTATGATTATGCATGTGAATTACACTTATGACTTCTTAATGGGTTTGCTTAGTATATGTGGGGGTATGGGACTCCATGTGTACATTACACAACTGAGCTTGCGAAGGGGTTGTGAGAGTGGTTTATCGATGATATGAACTAAATGGGTTATGACTAACGATGTAGTAAAGGAATGAGTCCTTATATGATGTTATGAAGTATGTTGGTCTTATGTCTAATGTTAAATGAAGATGTTATGACTTGTTGAATATGATGTGCCTAGTTTATGGTGGCTTCCTAGGAACACTTGGTGTGAGTAGTATTATGGAATGCTACTTGCACATTGCACTAGTGTGACTTGGGGGTTCTCTTAGGTGATGGTTCCTTTGTGAAGACTATGTCTTATGGTGTGCTTATGACTCTATGAATATATGTGGTTGGATTGATAAAGGCTATATGTAAGTTCACCCTTGGTAACCTTAAGAGGATATATTGCACCAAGTATTCCCTACGGGTTGCTTGAGGAAAAGAGTTAAGATAAAGAGGAAGGTAATGTATTGTATGCATTGAATGTGCCTAAAATGTTACAAGTGGCTCTATGTGCTATTATGAATGGTTTCCATGTATATGATTATGTATGTGGTTTATATTGTTCCTATTGTACTAAATGTTCTTGAAGTTTCACTAAAAAGGCATGATGCATGGTTTCCAACTAAATTTTCCTTTTAAAAGCAAAAACATGGTTTCCATGTGTATGATTATGTATGTGGTTTATATTGTTCCTATTGTGCTAAATGTTCTTGAAGTTTCACTAAAAAGGCATGATGCATGGTTTCCAACTAAATTTTCCTTTTAAAAGCATGTTTTTGCATAGTTATCATACTTAGTGCATTCTTGTACTAACACCATTCTTCTTCATCTTTTTACACCAAATGTAGGTGGTGGGGGCTAAAGGGCCTTTCCTAGAAGTGATGAGCTTGGCATACTATTCTGAAGTTCGGGTGTGTCCTTAAAGATTCAAGGACCTTTATGCTAAAGAGTTTCTTTAAGTTCAATATACTATATAGTAGTTTCTTTTGTATTGTAAGGGTTGTGTCCCTCTTGTGTTGTCGTTGTGTTTTAAGATGGCTACCTTGAGACGTAGTACTCCGATTTTTTGTATTTAAGGTTTAAATGAGGTGACATTTAAGTCTTGTGTTGTATTATGGAAAAGTTTTAAATTTTCCGCTATTTTTCTATGATAAATGCTATGACGAATGCTAAGGGCTTGTGTAAGACCTCCGAGAGGTCGAATACGCCGGTAACGGCTAGGGGGTGCTCTCGGGTTGTTACATACATGAGTTTAGGCATCCGATTTTATTTTATAAAATGTTTTGGACTTGGACTATTGTTTTACAATTATTGTTCTATTGTTTATGTTACGAAAGCTAAGTTGATTTTGTGGAGTCCTTCGGGGTTCTATACACCATGTTAAATCTAGGGTGTACCCCTGGGTCCCGACAAATTTGGTAATCAGAGTACAAGGTTTAGAATGGTCATAGGATGTCTCATAAGCCATGTTTGATATACCGTGAGTTTACGGTATTTCTAATACATTTCACTCACAAGTTGTGTGTGTCTAGGGCCTTTTTATATTGGGTTTTATGTGTTTTTATCATGTTTTGCAGGAAAGGTGTTCAGGCGCGGAAGTATAGAGTCAACTGAAACAAATGCCGAAACAAGGCATTCACGGAGGTGATCTACAGATCGTAGGTCCATTCACGGTCCGTAGGTGATGACCGTAGATCAGCAGACATGGTATTGAGGACAAATCAGGGAAATCTGACTAGGTGTGGAACCACGGTGCCCATTGACAGTCCGTAGATTGATCTACGGATCGTACTGTTGATCCGTAAAGTGATACTGCGAGGGTTCCAGTACCTGATTTTTTGAAGATTCTAAGTATGGAGCTACGGAGGGGATTGACGGACCGTAGGTCGATCTACGGTCCGTACTGCTGGTCCGTCGTTTGCTTCAGAGAAGCTGATTTTTGGAAGCTGAAATATTTTCTAAGTCCCGATTGACGGAAGGGACTTACGTATCGTAGATCCATCGACAGTCCGTAAGTCGGTCTCGTGGATTGAAGACGCGTACCTGAACAAAACTTTCCTTAATTTGTTTCCTTTTTTTATTTAGGATTTGTTTTCTATAAATAAGACATGTAGACCTCGTTTTTGGGGGTTAGACACTATTATTCTAGTTTTACTTTGTAACTTTGGAGATTAATTTGCAACTCTAGCAATTATTGATTTTCCCAAGTTCGTTTTGTAGATTTTGGCTTTGCAATTCAAGTTAAATTTCTGGGTTTATCATTCTTTTTACGTAAGTTCATGATTTCTTCATCTACAATTATGAATTGTGTTCTTTCCAATATGAGTAACTAAATCCACAACTAGGGTTGTGGGAACCATGATCGATTAACAAAGTATGAATAGTAAATAAGCAATTCTTGACTAGTATGAATTGTAACTGCACATAAGATTTTGCAGTGTGGATACTATTGGCCTACCATCCACCAAGATGCTCATGATTTTGCCAAGTCTTGTGATCGTTGCCAAAGAGATTGAGGGATTTCAAAGAGGCAAGACCTCCCTATGAATCCTATACTGGTGATAGAATTATTTGATGTATGGGGCATTGATTTTATGGCTCCATTTGTGAGTTCATATGGGATGAAGTATATTCTTGTTGCGGTTGATTATGTATCGAAGTGGGTGGAAGCAGTAGCACTCTCCAACAACGAAGGTAAAAGTGTCACCGCATTCTTGAAAAAGAATATCTTCTCCAGATTTCGTACACCGAGGGCTATTATTAGCGATGGAGGCTCTCCCTTTTGTAATAAGTTGTTCAAGGCACTACTTGAGAAATATGGTGTCCGTCACAACGTTGCCATTCCGTATCATCCACAGACTAGAGGTCAAGTTGAAGTGTCCAACAGAGAAATAAACAGATATTGGCGAAGACTGTGAACGCCAATCGAACGGATTGGTCAAGGAAGCTTGATGATGCTCTATGGGCATATCGCACTACATACAAGACCCCCATAGGTATGTCTCCTTACCAACTTGTATATGGGAAGTCTTGTCATTTACCAGTAGAGCTAGAGCACAAGGCTATGTGGGCAATGAAGAAGTTAAATTTGGATTGGGGCACTGCATCTAATCAAAGGATGAATGACTTGAATGTGCTTGATGAGTTTCGCCTAAAAGCTTATGAAAGTTCAGCCTTATACAAAGAGAAGATGAAGAGGTATCATGATCAAAGAATTGAAAAGCGAGAATTTGTGGTTGGTGATCTGTGCTGCTATTCAACTCTAGGTTGCGCCTATTTCCAGGCAAACTCAAGTCCAAGTGGACCGGGCCATTTTTGCTCACAAAAGTGCTCTCGCATGGAGCGGTTGAGCTTGAAAATAAGGATGGAACAAGGTTTGTGGTGAACGGGCAAAGGATCAAGATCTATCTGGGAAATGCTGAAACTGTGCAAGAAGTGATTGAGGCCTGCAATCTTGATGAAGTCTGAGTAATCAAGATACCTGCATCGTGCCGCGACGTTAAATCAAGCGCTGCTTGGGAGGCAACCCAAGATGTACAATCTAGCCAACGATAGGGTTCTGTTTTCCATTAGTAGTTTAGCTTTCTTTGATTACTTGCGTCTTTGTATCAATGTAGGTAGGGTTTCAGTATTTTAGTTCTTAGTGTTGGCTAGAAGTAATATAGGGTCCGTGTCTAAAAAGTGTCCAGAAAATGTAAAAAATAATAGCTATTGGTTGCTACATGTGCAGGTACACCACGCAAGAAATCTGCAGAAAATGGTCTGGTGCAGAGGTCTACGGATCCCATCGACGGTCGTCGATTGATCCACGGACCGTCAATGGTATCCGTAGATCCCAGGTAAGTCCCTAAATTTGTCCAAGTATAATAGTGATCTACGGTCCGATCTACGGACCGTAGATCGACTCACGGACCGTAGACGGGGTCTCGTGAGTCCAAACCCTAAGTTGTCTGACCCGACCCGGACCCCCATTACTTAAAAGCCCCCATGTTTCAAATCATTCCCTTCCCTCCATTACTCCCAAAACCGTTTCAAACTCTTAAACCTCCCAAATCACTCCATAACTCCCATAATATCCTCCCTTCCATAATTCCCAAATCCCTTCCATTCAAATCAACCCATCCCATAATCTACCAAAAAGGGTCCGGTTTTGGTTAGTAACGAAGAGGTGACTCCTTGGTCTTGCTAAGCATAGTATCATCACACAATCACCCCACTCCTTGTTGCTTGTAAGGTAATAGACTTTCCCTTCACTTTGAATTTCGATTCATAGATTGAATATAGAGAGTCGGGAGTTGGGTCTTACCTGGGTAATTGTTAGATGAAATGCATGATAAACTGAAATTACAATGCCCTTGGAACGATAGATAGTGATTGTATAGCATTATTGTATGTGATCGTAAAAACTATATGCTAGTTTCGACTTAGGGTTCCACATCTAGTCTAAATGGTTAGGTATAATAATCGGTCGGAATCTAAGAATGACGAACTAGCATAATTTAAATTTGTAAATGCATGATGAGGTTGTGTTAATGTTGAAAACAAAGGCCAAAAAATGTATGATACCTGGCACTGATGGCTTCCACGATACCCCGTCTACGGACCGTAGATGGGGTTCGTATTGGATGCACCTGAAAATTTTCACCAAGTGTAAACCACGGAGGTGGACTACGGTCCGTAGGTCCATCTACGGACCGTTCTGCACTTCCGTGGTTTCCATCTGCGACCTATATGTCAGGCCCCCTGATCCACGAAGAGATCCACGGACCGTAGATCAGTCTACGGACCGTAGGTCTCCTCCGTGGATGACCACTGTAGCATCTGTCAAAATTTTTTTTTGGACTTAGTTAGGGTCGTTACCAATTCTAAAAGTTTCTTTTGCTGCATATGGTTAGTTTGGCACTAATATCGTTCCCGCAGGTACGATGGCACCCAAGAAGATGGTCACCTACTCAAACGGGGCAAGTCCAAATCTTTGCCCCTAGTTTCCGGTTGATTGATGAGGACACCGACAACGACTCTGACCCAGCATATGTGCCTCTCAACCCTAGGGCTTCTCGCGCTGCACCCAGAAGCACCCCCCGGAAGGTGCTCCCCGACGTAGTCACTGTCTCCCAGTCTGATGAAGAGCACACACTGATCGGGTCACCAACTGGGGCTGCTTCCAGTTCAGAGGGACCTATGTCCGGTCCGAGTCTGCCCATGCCTCAGGTCCCAGTCTGCCCACTCTTCACAATCAGAGTCTGTCCATGCTACAGGGTCCAACGCCAAATCATCCACAGGGTCTGGAGAAATGACAAGCAGCCTCGTCTGACGAGGCAACTAGTCAGAGTCCATACCTGCACCAAGGAATGATGACCCACTCCTGTAGCAGGCGAGCTGAATAGGTGGTGGTAGAAGGTCAATGGCAATCTATCGGGATGCAAGATGGTCAATGACAAACAAAAGATGGCCCGACTAATTCAAGAGGAGCGCAGAGTCCTCACGGGAGCTTGCATACTGTTCCAGATATTCACCGGCTGTTCAAACTTCACAAGTGTGACTGGATGGCTCGAGACCCAGGGACGTATAGCGAGGAGATTGTCGGGAGTTCTATGCTTCCTATGCTGCCACTTTCCGCGGTTCCATTTCCAAGCGGTCAAAGCCACTAGCTCAGGCTCCGCTCACTTCCACCTTGGTTCGAGGGTGTCCGGTGACATATCACCCGCCACCATTAGCCATTTTCTCTATGGTCCTACCACGGGCCACTCTTGGTCTCCTAACACTTCAGAGTTTGATTACCGTGGGACATCGTGCGGAGTGGCGCTTTTCAGAGGAATGCTGAGCAGCGAGAGGCTGTTATACTATGGCTGGCCAGGTACATTGTTGCGGATGGCGAGCGGGCGAATGGGTCGCTGCTCCACGGTTGGGCATCCGGAAGGCCACATTGAATTTTGTGGCCAATTCTTCTGGCTGTTGGTACGCAACAGAGTGTCGCCTACAAAAGCTGACAATCAGGTCACTTGGGACAGAGCGGTGATGGTTGCAGCATTGGTAGCAGGAGTAGAGATCGACTTTGCCCGAATGCTGCTGGCAGAGATCCACGAGAGAGCTTTCAGGACCTCCACTACTTACCCCTTCCCATGTCTGATTTTTCATTTGTGCAGGGACTCTGGAGTGCCGATCTGGCATTGTGACAGGCTAGTCCACCCTACAGGGGCATTGGACATCGGCCTTATTCGAGATGAGGCAAATGTGGCAGCACCTCGCAGAGAGCCCCAGATTGAGGTACCCCCTTGGGCTCCGATCTTGCAGACACTGTGGGGCAGGCACAGGGCGGTGACCCCATTATCCCAGACCACACCGACACTGTCCCAGGCTCCTCTTCTCAGGCAGCTAGTGTTGCTCCTAGTTCTTCCCGGTCCACACCACAGTTAGGAGCGACGGTTGTCCCGATGGCCAGAGTACAAAAGTTAGAGGCGCAGATGGCCACACTGCTGCATCACATCCAGCCGTGGATGCAAAAGTCGATTGCCGAGTCCGAGGCTAGAATGGAGCGCAGGATGGAGGGGATGATGGACCGTAAGGTCCTGGCTGTTAATAAGCGGCTTGACGCCTTTGAGTTGCGAGTCCTCGAGCGATCAGCTCCGGCCACAGACTTATCTGCTTTGCAGGCTGACATAGCCAGCCTCCGGACTGACGTTGATGCCATTCTTGCTGCACCTTCAGTTGAGACTCAGGCTGCCCCTACTGCGCTGGCTGATGATACAGTGCTAGATGCTCTATTCAGTGGCATCGCCGAGGAGGGGCCTGCACCGACACATGCCAAGGGCAAGCGGCACCGCTCTCATCGCACGGAGGAAGAGAAAGCTCAGAAAAGACAGCGTCGGCAGGAAGGAGGCTAGGAGGGCTTCGATTGCAGACGAAGAGTTGCGCCAGCAGAGGGTGCGTGAGAGAGCTGCAGGGGCATCGAGCTCTGCCCCAGTTGCAGAGGTTCAGCCTATTTTGAGGGCGTTGTGAGCACCACTGATGGTGCGGAGCGTTGATAGAGAGCACTACTGAGGGTGCTAGGATTGCTGAGGTGGGCACTACTGAGGGTGCCCCACTGATGTTCCAGAGGGCTCCGGGAAACCGGACCCCCTGCTTGTTGATGATTCGCCGGCGCTTTGCGCCACAGGTTTGCTTCACCCAAATCCATTTTCTTTTACTGTCTATGTATGCATTGTGGACAATTGCATCTATTTTTGTTGGGGGTGGGGTAAATGGATTGTGAGTGATAGGGTGAAGTCTGAGTAACCCAACTCATGAATCCTCTCTTGGGGTTTTCTTGCCTGTGTTCTTTTCCCCAAGAGACTGTTTAATTTTTGTTGAACCGCATGTCTTAGGATTGTATGTGTAGAAGCATGATACAGAATGAAGCATGATGGCTTATAAAAATGATACCCGTCAGATTCTGGGTTGTATGCTAGAAGTAGGCTACGATTAGTTGATTGTGTTGGCTCTGAGTATGACATAGTAACAATCGACCTTGATGACATGACTAGACCTGAAACTTGAACTGGGTAATCTGATAATCTGATAATGAAACTATGTGCCAAGAGTGGGTGAGAATCATTGACTGTTCAAACGGTTTTGTGCAAAACTAGAACTTGCCCGGTTAGTCCTGCTAAGACAATTCAATCTAGAGGATAGGAAGTGATCATAGGCCATTGTTCTGAAAAATCCACAAATTGCCTAGAAGGATTCAACCAAATGAAATAACTGTTCCCTTTGATCCAACTTTGAGCCTAAAAATAAACCATTTCTTTCTAAAACCCCGAACTCACTTTCCCATAATCTACTATGTTGGCCCCGGTCCCTCCTTGGACATGTGCACTTTGACTTAGGCCAAAAGCCTAAGTTGAGGGTGGCTAATGTAAAAAGTAACTTCAATCTTGGCCCTGACCTGACATCGGGTATTGTGCACCTCAACTAACGGAAAATCCATAAGTTGAGGGTGGCTATGAAAGAGGAAACTGAAAGAAAATGGGTATGAAAAGAGTGGAAAAAAAAAAAAGAAAAAAAAAAGGGGAAAACGTGAGGAAAGGATGTGACTTGTTAAAAGCGAAAGGAACAATAAAATAAAAGGAAAATGAGCTACAAAGTCTAAAGTCACATCCGTGGTTGAAGAAAATCAAGGGAAAGAAGGTAAAGCAATAATATGACAAAAATAGGGCAAAAAGAGGTTAAAAGCCTAGTGTAATGACAAGGAGGGCAGAAAGTCACTAACAGTACCCAAATGTACCACACCTGACCCTGAGCCTACGTTACAAGCCAATAAAGTCCTATAGTGATCCTAGAGTCTAGTTTGGAGAGTCTAAGCAGTGAAAATAAGGGCAAGCTTATGGCAGTAAGCACTAACTGTATTTGAAATTACTTCTGAGCGTTAGTGTTGAATAAATCCTTGTACCATGAATGAAATTAATTTTTTGCGAAAAGAGGATTTCGTTTGAAGTAAGGGCACTAGTTACATCGTCGGAAAGTTGGTACCTGGGTGACAGTGAGAAGGTGTCTGTTGTGTGTCAGTTGGTTGGTCTGTTCATGATGTGATCCACATGAGTTGGCTTGTCGAGTCTAAGAGAACGAATGTGCACCCGAACAATGAGGAGGTAGAGAGCCATGTGATTGCTTGAGTTTAGAAATGCTTGCTTCTATACAAGTGTCGTTTAGAGTTGTAGTGCGTCGCTTGAGGACAAACAACGAATTTAAGTTGAGGGTGTTGATATACCGTGAGTTTACGGTATTTCTAATACATTTCACTTACAAGTTGTGTGTGTCTAGGCCTTTTTATATTGGTTTTTATGTGTTTTTATCATGTTTTGCAGGAAAGTGTTCAGGCGCGGAAGTTAGAGACAGCTGAAAGAAATGCAGAAAAAGGCATCCACGGAGGTGATCTACGGACCGTAGGTCCATTCACGGTCCGTAGGTGATGACCGTAGATCAGCAGGCATGGTATTGAGGACAAATCAGGGAAATCTGACCAAGTGTGGAACCACGGTGCCCATTGACGGTCCGTAGATTGATCTACGGACCGTACTGTTGATCCGTAGAGTGAGACTGCGAGGGTTCCAGTACCTGATTTTTGAAGATTCTAAGTATGGAGCTACGGAGGGGATTGACGGACCGTAGGTCGATCTACGGTCCGTACTGCTGGTCCGTCGTTTGCTTCAGAGAAGCTGATTTTGGAAGCTGAAATATTTTCTAAGTCCCGAGTGACGGAAGGGACTTACGGACCGTAGATCCATCGACGTCCGTAAGTCGGTCTCGTGGATTGAAGACGCGTACCTGAACAAAACTTTCCTTAATTTGTTTCCTTTTTTATTTAGGATTTGTTTTCTATAAATAGGACATGTAAACCTCGTTTTTGGGGGTTAGACACTATTATTCTATTTTTCTTTGTAACTTTGGAGATTAATTTGCAACTCTAGCAATTATTGATTTCCCAAGTTCGTTTTGAAGATTTTGGCTTTGCAATTCAAGTTAAATTTCTGGGTTTATTATTCTCTTTACGTAAGTTCATGATTTCTTCATCTACAATTATGAATTGTGTTCTTGCCAATATGAGTAACTAAATCCACAACTAGGGTTGTGGGAACCATGATCGATTAACAAAGTATGAATAGTAAATAAGCAATTCTTGACTAGTATTTTGCATGCATTGATAATTCTTTCGTTTAGAAGTCTTTTTAACGGTGGCCAACGTTAGAACTCGCCTTGTTACTACTTGCCGGACCAAGGAGGTAATTAACAAGAAAAGAATTATCAACATAGATTTAGTGTGATACTATCTAATAGGCTAGTGTCGATTGGTGCGAAGTAATAACTAAGCCAAACATCGATTATGATGTCTAATATGAGGTAAAGGTAAGGGTTAGTAAATTATACACACGTAGCCGGACCAAGGTGCGGGGTGAAATTCTCTAGATGTCGGACCAAGGATTTAGAGATACCTAACTTATCACTTTGCATGTAATACACTAGAAAAGGATTGCTATTACTAGGATTACTGCGTTATGAGATTGTGGGGAACACGTATACCCTAGTTATTTCTCTTATCTTGATAACAACCAAAGTTGAGTTTGATTATTGATTACTTATTAAGTTCTTACTATTTGTTTCACACAAGCACAACCCCCCTTTTATTACCTGTTTCTGGAAATAATTTGACTAATTGAATATAATTGTTGGTTAAAGTAAAGTCTAAACCATTTTCCTCGTGGGATCGATCCCAACCTACAAGTTGGGTTCTTTACTTGATAACGATCGATTATACTTCTGTAAGGAGGTGTAATTTGAGCGTATCAATGTTTAGTATAGTCTTGTTCATAAGTGTCAAGCGCGCCATATTTTCGAAAGAGTGGCTACAAGATGAT
>NW_026020424.1:0-11695 GCF_900185275.1 Solanum verrucosum
GAGGTGGCGCGACCGGGGGTGATGCACCCAGGCCTGCAGAAAGAGCCCCAGCTTGGGGTAGACGCCGACCCGAGGTCGAGAGAGGGCCGCAGCATCAGTCCAGGAGTGAGAGGAGGATCCAGAGCCAGTAGCAGACCCTTCAGCACTTCGTATACCAGATCAGCCGGTGGGGGCCGTTGCCATCCCAGCCGCCACCGGACTAGTTTTGACTCCAGATCTCCAGGCCGCTATTGCTCAGCTCTTAGGTGTGCTTGGGGGGATGCAGCAGCCACCCGCCCCAGCTACACCAGCACTAGTACCGCAGGATCAGCCTACAGTGAGGGCACCTCATGTCCAGATACCACCTGAGGGAGTACAGCCCTTGGCAGCGGACAGACCTATGCCGCTTGAGGACCAGAAGATGCTTGGTGTGTTTCTCAGGTTGACACCACCGAGGTTTTCTGGGGCAGTGGGTGAGGATGCCACGAGTTTCTTACTACTTGTCGTGAGAGGCTTCACACTTTGGGCCTTGTGAAGTCTAGAGGGGCCGACTTCATTGCTTACCAGCTAGATGGGCCAGCCAGGCAGTGGTGGCGCGCGCACATTCATTCGGACCAGGCCAGTGGGATCTCCACCGGTATCATGGGATGAGTTTTCTGAGGCCTTCTTGGCCAAATTTATCCCTCGTAGCGTCAGAGACCGCCTCAGGGATCAGTTCTGCAGGTTGGAGCAGGGCTCCATGTCGGTGGCAGAGTACGAGACTAGGTTCCACGAGCTCTCCCGTCATGCCGAGATGATATTACCTACAGAGGAGGAGAGAGTTAGGTGCGTTTTTCGTGGGTTGAGATTGCAGCTTCGGCTTAAGACCCAATCCTTAGTTTCTGCGGGTCGATCCTTTTTAGACGTAGTTGACCATGCTAGTACTATGGAGCATCTTCATCGCGAGGCCCAAGAGGGTAGCGAGAAGAGGGCTAGGCATGAGGGCAGCTACAGTGTCTCCCGCCCTAGGTCTAGAGATTATCATGACAGGGCCAGACGACGGTTTCGACAGGGTCAGTCTAGCAGACCTACACAGGCCTCTCTTCAGGCATCAGATTGTGGTCGGAGTGAGGCTAGTTCGAGTCAGGGCCGCGAGGTGTTTCAGTCGGGTTCTTCAGGCCATAGTAGTCGTTCTTCTGGGAGTCGCCCTCGACAGGGTTTCTATGAGTGTGGTGAGATGGATCAATGGGCCAGGGACTGCCCTCAGCATAGTAGGATTGCTCCCGCTCCTCATGCAGCTCCCCCAGCTTTACCAGCACCTCCAGCTAGAGGCCGTGGCCAGGGTCAGGACCGTAGAGGTGGTCAGTAAGGTATACGGGGTGGTCCCCGAGGAGGCAGGTCAGGTGGTAGGTTCGATGGTCAGGGCAGAGGCAGACATAGCCATTTCTACGCAGCTCCAGCGAGGGCGGAAGCTGAGGCTGAGGCATCAGACGATCTGATCACAGGTACTATTCTTTTATGCCAGTAACCCGCCTTGGCTTTATTTGATCCAGGCTCTACTTTTTCGTATGTTTCTGTTTACTATGCCTCTCGATTGAGTATGATGTCTGAGCCTCTGGTAGCGCCGTTGCGTGTGTCGACCCCCGTGGGTGAGTCTTTAGTAGTGGATCAGGTATTTCGAACTTGCTTAGTTACTATCAAGGGGCGTGACACCCGGCCTAACCTTATATTGCTTGACATGGTTGATTTCGATGTGATTCTGGGCATGGATTGGTTATCCCCTTATCGCGCTGTTTTAGATTGCTTTTCTAAGACCATTACCTTAACCATTCATGGTATCCCTCCGGTGGTGTGGCAGGGATCTCGTGGTAGCACACCAGTTTGGGTTATCTCTTTTATTCGTGCTAGGAGGCTAGTGGCTAGTGGATGCTTATCATATTTGGCCTATGTGCGTGATGTGAGTAGGGAGGTTCCTCCGGTTGAGTCAGTTCCTGTTGTTCGTGACTTTTAGATGTGTTTCCTACTAACCTACCTGGCCTACCCCCAGAGCGTGATATTGATTTTCCTATTGAGCTTGAGCCAGGTACTCGGCCTATTTCTATTCCGCCATATCGGATGGCTCCTGCAGAGCTCAAGGAGCTCAGTGTTCAGCTTCAGGATCTCTTGGGTAAGGGATTTATCAAACCTAGTGTATTACCTTGGGGCAATCCCGTTCTTTTTGTTAAGAAGAAAGACGGTACTATGCGCATGTGCATTGACTATAGACAGTTGAATAAGGTGACAATGAAGAATCGATATCATTTGCCTAGGATCGATGACCTATTTGACCAGCTACAGGGAGCTTCAGTGTTCTCTAAGATTGATTTGAGGTCCAGTTACCACCAGTTGAGGATTAGGGCAGCGGACATCCCTAAGACTGCATTTAGGACCCGTTATGGCCATTATGAGTTCTTGGTGATGTCATTTGGGTTGACTAATGCCCCTGTTGCCTTTATGGACTTGATGACGTGTGTGTTCAGGCCTTATATTGATTCCTTTGTCATAGTCTTCATTGATGATATTTTGATATACTCGCGGAGTAGGTGTGATCATGAGCAGCATTTGAGAGTTGTGCTCCAGACTTTGATAGATCAGCGGCTTTATGCCAACTTCTCAAAGTGCCAGTTTTGGTTAGACTCTGTAGCGTTCTTAGGGCATGTTGTATCTAAGGAGGGCATTATGGTAGATCCGGCGAAGATTGAGGCTATTCGTGATTGGGCTAGGCCAACCTCAGTTACTGAGATTCGGAGCTTCGTCGGACTAGCAGGCTACTACAGACGATTTGTGGAGGGTTTCTCTACCTTGGCAGCACCTCTGACTCGGTTGACTCGTGTTGATGTTCCCTTTGTTTGAGGCTCAAGGAGTTATTGACCACCGCTCCTATATTGACTCTTCCAGTTAAGGGGAGGGCTTCACGGTTTATTGTGACGCATCCGGTGTTGGTTTGGGTTGTGTATTGATGCAGCAGGGCCGGGTTATTACTTATGCTCGAGGCAGCTTAAGATTCATGAGCGCAATTACCCCACCCATGACTTAGAGTTGGCGGCGGTAGTTTTCGCACTTAAGATTTGGAGGCACTACTTGTATGGAGTTCGATGTGAGATCTATACCGATCACAGGAGTCTTCAGTACATCATGAGCCAGAGGGACCTTAATTCGAGCCAGCGTCGTTGGATTGAGCTCCTGAAGGACTCTGACCTCTCTATTCTCTATCATCCGGGCAAGGCGAATGTGGTAGCGGACGCCTTGAGCCGAAAGGCGGTGAGTATGGGTAGTCTAGCCTTCATATCTGTTGAGGAGCGACCCTTGTCTATGGACATTCAGTTCTTAGCCAATAGCATGGTTCGGTTGGATATCTCAGATCCTAGACGTGTCTTAGCCCATATGGGAGTTCAGTCTTCCTTGCTTGATAGGATCTGTGGTTGTCAGTTTGAGGATGAGGCCTTGGTGGCCCTTAGAGATCGAGTGTTAGCGGGTGATGGTGGTCAGGCTACCTTAGATCCTGATGGAGTGTTGAGATTCGCCGGCCGCATCTGTGTTCCGAGATTTGGGGATTTGATACGGTTGATACTTTCTGAGGCCCATGAGTCTAGATACTCTATCCATCCGGGCACAGCGAAGATGTATCGTGATTTGAGGCAGCATTACTGGTGGAGTGGCATGAGGAGAGATATTGCTAACTTTGTTTCCCGTTGCTTGTGCTGCCAGCAGGTAAAGGCCGAGCAATTGAGGCCTGGTGGTGAGTTTCAGAGATTACCCATTCCGGAGTGGAAGTGGGAGCGTATCACTATGGACTTCATTGTGGGGTTGCCTCGGACTTCTAGAGGTGTTGACAGCATTTGGGTCATCGTTGATCGATTGACCAAGTCAGCACATTTCCTTCCTGTTCAGTCTTTATTTAGCGCCGAGAGGTTGGCTCATATCTACATTCGGGAGGTGGTTCGACTTCATGGGGTGCCAGTTTCTATTATATCAGATCGGGGTTCTCAGTTCACGTCTAGTTTTTAGAGGACCTTTCAGGATGAGTTGGGCACTCGGGTTGACGTTAGCACAGCTTTCCTCCCGCAGACGGATGGCCAGTCGGAGCGTACTATTCAGGTCCTTGAGGATATGTTGCGGGACTGTGTTATGGATTTTGGAGGTTAGTGGGACCAGTTCTTACCTTTGGCGGAGTTTGCGTACAACAACACTACCACTCTAGTATTCAGATGGCCCCATTCGAGGCATTATATGGTAGGCGTTGTCGCTCTCCAGTTGGTTGGTTTGAGTCTACAGAGCCTAGGCCGCGTGGTACAGATTTGCTTCAGGAGGCCCTGGATCAGGTGAGGGTGATTCAGGATAGGCTCAGGCCGGCTCAGAGTAGGCACCAGAGTTATGCGGATCGGAGGCGCCGACCTTTGAGATTTTCTGTTGGTGATCGGGTATTCCTCCGTGTGTCGCCCATGAAGGGCGTGATGAGGTTTGGGAGGCGGGGCAAGCTTAGCCCTAGGTACATTGGGCCTTTTGAGATACTCGGACAGTTGGGGAGGTTGCTTATGAGTTGGCCCTACCTCTAGCATTTTCAGCCATCCACCCGGTTTTCCATGTCTCAATGTTGCGGCGTTATGTTCCTATGAGTCCCATGTGCTCCAGTATGATGCAGTCGAGTTGGATGATCGTTTGACATTTGTAAAGGAGCCAGTTGTCATTCTAGCCAGAGATGTGAGGAGATTGCGCTCGAGAGCCATTCCTGTTGTTAAGGTCCGTTGGAGGCATCATCCAGTCGATGAGGCTACCTGAGAGACCGAGCAGGAGATGCGAGAGCAGTTTCCCATCTTGTTTGAGCCTTCAGGTACTTCCTGACCCTTACTTTCGCGGACGAAAGTCCTTTTTAGTAGTGGATATTGTAATGACCCTCCAGGTCATTTCTGTGTCTTGCCTTCTGTGTGTCGTTTAGAGCGTTCCTGTAGCGACCCCAAGTCATTTATGACTTGCTGGGACTGACAGTTCGGTCACCTGGTCGTTCGTTTGGTCTTGGTGCGAGTTTTTGTGTTTTGGAGCTTATGAACCTTGAACGATCATTTTCGATCAAAAGTTCAAGAAGATGACATCGGAATCCAATTCTGACGAATCCATCAGCTCCGTAAGGGTCATTTTAGGCTAGTAGCATGGTCGACATGACTCCCGAGGTTTTCAGTGTGAGTCGGTGCGATTAGGCGTTTTCACTTTAAGTTTAAGTCTAAGTTTGACTTTGGTCAACATTCTGAGTAAACGCACTCGGATGACTATTCCTCAATGCGGTTAGCTCCAGAATGTGAGTTTGGTCTAGATTGACCCTTCTTTTGTGTCCCGAGGTTTTTGATATCTTTCCGAGCCCTTTTGTGGGTTTTGACTTAAAATGGCCTTTGGAAGTGGGACCCACTTTTTATCGAGATGACCTTTGATCGAAATTTCGACTTCTCCGTTGAGTCCGGAATATCGAATTTGGTATGGTTGCATATCTCGTTTGCGTGCACGGGGTTCCGAACGAGTTCGGAGCACCCCGTCGGAGTTTTTAAGTTTTGGAAAAATTGCAGCAAATCTGCTATTTATTGCAGAAAAACCAGCAACATTTCCCAAAACTTAAACCCTCATAACTCTCTCATCTTTTGTCCGATTTAGGCGATTCGAAGTGCGGGAGCTTCGTATTTTCGGTGGCTTTGCGGTAGAGTGTTCGGAAGTTGTTGGGTCCACGTGTTCGAGGTAATTTCGCGATAAAACCTGACTGCAGTACTTTTTTCGAGTCTTTAATTTTGGTACTTTTGTTTTGGTCATATCTCACTCATTTTAACTCGGTTTTGGGTGATTCGAAGTCCCAAATTTGAGAATTATCGTGACTTCGTCGTAGAGTGTTCAATGAGTGCTGGGCACCTTTCGATTCTAGTTTATTCCGAGTTTAGACTACTGCTATACGGTTTCTTTTAGTTGATTAAAGTGTGGTTTCTTGCTTGTTGGTTTTTGCTGTGTTTTGAGCCTCGATTGTGTTCCAAAACAAGTTTGGAGTGTTGTTTAGGGTCTCTTGACAGAGTCAAATTTGGACAGTTCGGTGCGGGTCCCACGATTCCCGTTTTGACTCCAAAATTGACCAGTCTTCGTTTGTTGTTATTTTGGTGTCTAAATGACCGTAGTAACGTTTGTGACTCTATTTTTGATAGCGGGGCAGCGTTTCGAGACTGTTCGGAAAGGGACATCTCCGGTAAAGTGATTTGGAGAGCGCGCGATTGGCCTTAAGGTAGGCTACGACTTCCTTTCTTTTAGATTGAGCTTAATTGTGTAAAAATCTGTCGATTGGAGTGAATTGGGGGTGAGTACCAGTTTACTACTTTAGTTTGATTAGTTACCTTATGTTAGGATCGATTGGCCACATTTCGGGTATAGTATCATGTTAAGCGGTTTAGTAGAGTTGCATGCTTATGTGCTAAATGTTATTGTATGCTTGTATGCTATGTTTTGCATGCCTTGTTCATCCTTAACCGTAAGCATGATGTCCTTAGTCTAGGTTAGGCTAGCATTGCCTTAGACTTATGACCCGTGTGTGCTGGATACCCTTGACTTGCTGCCGACGTCGTTCGGATGACTTAGCTCCTTGTAGACTGGAATAGCAGACTTGAGTCTGATAGTTTGAGCCTTAGATTAGGCGTTATCACTTCTTGCTGCACTTCTGTATCTTCTCTCTCTCATTCTGCGATTCCGACACATTCTCGAAGGTTTGGTGCATCACTCGAGGCGTGGGATTGAGATAGTATAGGCTTGGAGCCTTTTATGTGATATCTTAGAGTGGACGGCGTTCCACGGTGGTTGTTGTTGGATTGAATCCTATTGGAGATACCATCACCCCCGAGGTCGTTCTTTCTAGCTGGGCTGGGAACGTATCGCTGGCTGGGTAGACTCGGTGCATCAACGATCACCCCCGGGCCTCTCTTTCTAGTTGGACTGGGAGTGTGCTGCTAGCTGGTGTCCCGGGGTCGCTCTTTCTAGCTGGGCTAGGAGCTGACTGCATGGTAGGACGACTCGCGATATCTACCTCACTCACGAGTCCCTCTTTCTAGCTGGGCTGGGAGTGGACTGTTTGGTTGGGTGCCCCCTAGGGTCACTCTTTCTAGCTGGGCTGGGAGTGCACTGCTGGCTGGTGGAGTCTGATGGATTATCTTAGTTACTTTGGGCTGGGAGCCCGATTTTCTTCTTTTTCAGTAGACTAAGCTTTTTCGTGTACCTGTTGGGCTTATGTGGGTTCGTTCAGGTTTTATTTGAGCTTGTGCAGGAGTGTACCTTCTGGGCATATGGGGTTCCAGTTAAGTTTAGTTTAGTGTACTTAGTTTGTTTCTGGTATGCTCGTGTGCTTTCTTTTCTTATCCGTTTTGACCTCTCTGTGTCTAGATTCTATCCTTTCTTATTGTTTTTACCTTTTTTGCTCAGTCGGCCTGTGATGCCTACTGAGAACCTGTTGTGTTGGTACTCATGCTATGCTCTGCATCTATTTCGTGATGCAGGTCCCAGTACCAGTTACCAGCGGTGATTAGTTCCAGCCTTCTTTTGCAGCTGTGATTCGGAGACAAGGGCGAGCACTTGGCGTTTTGGGGTTTGTTCTGTCTCCTTCTTTTGTTTTAGCTAGTCTTGTTGCCTTTGAGAAACGCTCTGTTGTGGTCCACTTTTGGGACTTGTACTCTTTATTAGATAGCTCTGTACTAGTGACTTCTAGGTTCTGGGAGGAATTTCTGTATATATTTATTTTCGGTTGCTTCCGTCTTGTTATTCTTGTTTAGATTATTGTTTTCGCTAGTTTCTGCTCTTTTGCTCATTGCTTGATGTTCTGGGTTACGGGTTGGCTTACCTACTGGTAGGGTATAGTAGGTGCCATCATGAATCGAGAAATCGGGTCGTAACAAATTGGTATCAGTGCCTCAGGTCCACCGGTCTCACTTGTATAGAGCTAACGTCTAGTAGAGTCTTATGGATCGGTGCGGAGACGTCCGTAACTTATCTTCGGGAGGCTACAGAATGTCCTTAGAAAGATTTCCTCTTCTGTTTCACTTTCGTGCAGCATCTGTCTTATTGGTTCCTTAAAATCTCACTTGTATCACTCATTCGCATGATGGTTCACTCACGAGGTGGCGCGACCGGGGGTGATGCACCCAGGCCTGCAGAAAGAGCCCCAGCTTGGGGTAGACGCCGACCCCGAGGTCGAGAGAGGGCCGCAGCATCAGTCCAGGAGTGAGAGGAGGATCCAGAGCCAGTAGCAGACCCTTCAGCACTTCGTATACCAGATCAGCCGGTGGGGCCGTTGCCATCCCAGCCGCCACCCGGACTAGTTTTGACTCCAGATCTCCAGGCCGCTATTGCTCAGCTCTTAGGTGTGCTTGGGGGGATGCAGCAGCCACCCGCCCCAGCTACACTAGCACTAGTACCGCAGGATCAGCCTACAGTGAGGGCACCTCATGTCCAGATACCACCTGAGGGAGTACAGCCCTTGGCAGCGGACAGACCTATGCCGCTTGAGGACCAGAAGATGCTTGGTGTGTTTCTCAGGTTGACACCACCGAGGTTTTCTGGGGCAGTGGGTGAGGATGCCACGAGTTTCTTACTACTTGTCGTGAGAGGCTTCACACTTTGGGCCTTGTGAAGTCTAGAGGGGCCGACTTCATTGCTTACCAGCTAGATGGGCCAGCCAGGCAGTGGTGGCGCGCGCACATTCATTCGGACCAGGCCAGTGGGATCTCCACCGGTATCATGGGATGAGTTTTCTGAGGCCTTCTTGGCCAAATTTATCCCTCGTAGCGTCAGAGACCTCCTCAGGGATCAGTTCTGCAGGTTGGAGCAGGGCTCCATGTCGGTGGCAGAGTACGAGACTAGGTTCCACGAGCTCTCCCGTCATGCCGAGATGATATTACCTACAGAGGAGGAGAGAGTTAGGTGCGTTTTTCGTGGGTTGAGATTGCAGCTTCGGCTTAAGACCCAATCCTTAGTTTCTGCGGGTCGATCCTTTTTAGACGTAGTTGACCATGCTAGTACTATGGAGCATCTTCATCGCGAGGCCCAAGAGGGTAGCGAGAAGAGGGCTAGGCATGAGGGCAGCTACAGTGTCTCCCGCCCTAGGTCTAGAGATTATCATGACAGGGCCAGACGACGGTTTCGACAGGGTCAGTCTAGCAGACCTACACAGGCCTCTCTTCAGGCATCAGATTGTGGTCGGAGTGAGGCTAGTTCGAGTCAGGGCCGCGAGGTGTTTCAGTCGGGTTCTTCAGGCCATAGTAGTCGTTCTTCTGGGAGTCGCCCTCGACAGGGTTTCTATGAGTGTGGTGAGATGGATCAATGGGCCAGGGACTGCCCTCAGCATAGTAGGATTGCTCCCGCTCCTCATGCAGCTCCCCCAGCTTTACCAGCACCTCCAGCTAGAGGCCGTGGCCAGGGTCAGGACCGTAGAGGTGGTCAGTAAGGTATACGGGGTGGTCCCCGAGGAGGCAGGTCAGGTGGTAGGTTCGATGGTCAGGGCAGAGGCAGACATAGCCATTTCTACGCAGCTCCAGCGAGGGCGGAAGCTGAGGCTGAGGCATCAGACGATCTGATCACAGGTACTATTCTTTTATGCCAGTAACCCGCCTTGGCTTTATTTGATCCAGGCTCTACTTTTTCGTATGTTTCTGTTTACTATGCCTCTCGATTGAGTATGATGTCTGAGCCTCTGGTAGCGCCGTTGCGTGTGTCGACCCCCGTGGGTGAGTCTTTAGTAGTGGATCAGGTATTTCGAACTTGCTTAGTTACTATCAAGGGGCGTGACACCCGGCCTAACCTTATATTGCTTGACATGGTTGATTTCGATGTGATTCTGGGCATGGATTGGTTATCCCCTTATCGCGCTGTTTTAGATTGCTTTTCTAAGACCATTACCTTAACCATTCATGGTATCCCTCCGGTGGTGTGGCAGGGATCTCGTGGTAGCACACCAGTTTGGGTTATCTCTTTTATTCGTGCTAGGAGGCTAGTGGCTAGTGGATGCTTATCATATTTGGCCTATGTGCGTGATGTGAGTAGGGAGGTTCCTCCGGTTGAGTCAGTTCCTGTTGTTCGTGACTTTTAGATGTGTTTCCTACTAACCTACCTGGCCTACCCCAGAGCGTGATATTGATTTTCCTATTGAGCTTGAGCCAGGTACTCGGCCTATTTCTATTCCGCCATATCGGATGGCTCCTGCAGAGCTCAAGGAGCTCAGTGTTCAGCTTCAGGATCTCTTGGGTAAGGGATTTATCAAACCTAGTGTATTACCTTGGGGCAATCCGTTCTTTTTGTTAAGAAGAAAGACGGTACTATGCGCATGTGCATTGACTATAGACAGTTGAATAAGGTGACAATGAAGAATCGATATCATTTGCCTAGGATCGATGACCTATTTGACCAGCTACAGGGAGCTTCAGTGTTCTCTAAGATTGATTTGAGGTCCAGTTACCACCAGTTGAGGATTAGGGCAGCGGACATCCCTAAGACTGCATTTAGGACCCGTTATGGCCATTATGAGTTCTTGGTGATGTCATTTGGGTTGACTAATGCCCCTGTTGCCTTTATGGACTTGATGACGTGTGTGTTCAGGCCTTATATTGATTCCTTTGTCATAGTCTTCATTGATGATATTTTGATATACTCGCGGAGTAGGTGTGATCATGAGCAGCATTTGAGAGTTGTGCTCCAGACTTTGATAGATCAGCGGCTTTATGCCAACTTCTCAAAGTGCCAGTTTTGGTTAGACTCTGTAGCGTTCTTAGGGCATGTTGTATCTAAGGAGGGCATTATGGTAGATCCGGCGAAGATTGAGGCTATTCGTGATTGGGCTAGGCCAACCTCAGTTACTGAGATTCGGAGCTTCGTCGGACTAGCAGGCTACTACAGACGATTTGTGGAGGGTTTCTCTACCTTGGCAGCACCTCTGACTCGGTTGACTCGTGTTGATGTTCCCTTTGTTTGAGGCTCAAGGAGTTATTGACCACCGCTCCTATATTGACTCTTCCAGTTAAGGGGAGGGCTTCACGGTTTATTGTGACGCATCCGGTGTTGGTTTGGGTTGTGTATTGATGCAGCAGGGCCGGGTTATTACTTATGCTCGAGGCAGCTTAAGATTCATGAGCGCAATTACCCCACCCATGACTTAGAGTTGGCGGGGTAGTTTTCGCACTTAAGATTTGGAGGCACTACTTGTATGGAGTTCGATGTGAGATCTATACCGATCACAGGAGTCTTCAGTACATCATGAGCCAGAGGGACCTTAATTCGAGCCAGCGTCGTTGGATTGAGCTCCTGAAGGACTCTGACCTCTCTATTCTCTATCATCCGGGCAAGGCGAATGTGGTAGCGGACGCCTTGAGCCGAAAGGCGGTGAGTATGGGTAGTCTAGCCTTCATATCTGTTGAGGAGCGACCCTTGTCTATGGACATTCAGTTCTTAGCCAATAGCATGGTTCGGTTGGATATCTCAGATCCTAGACGTGTCTTAGCCCATATGGGAGTTCAGTCTTCCTTGCTTGATAGGATCTGTGGTTGTCAGTTTGAGGATGAGGCCTTGGTGGCCCTTAGAGATCGAGTGTTAGCGGGTGATGGTGGTCAGGCTACCTTAGATCCTGATGGAGTGTTGAGATTCGCCGGCCGCATCTGTGTTCCGAGATTTGGGGATTTGATACGGTTGATACTTTCTGAGG
>NW_026020425.1:0-12060 GCF_900185275.1 Solanum verrucosum
GAATCCCCTCTCTCTTGATTAGTACTCTTTGCATTTTTGTTGTTTTTAGTTACTTGTGACAAACCCCATTGATAATTGACACTTGTGTCACCCTTAGATTTAACATGTTTATATTCGATAATGTTTTTAGCTATCACTAATTAAAACTTGATTTTATTTTTCAATTAATTTCTCAAGCCCACTCCGTTGGGACTCGACCCCAACCCTTGGTTGGGTTACTATACTATTGTACGATCGTAGACACTTGCATTGGAAGTTGTGTCTTGATTATGCAAACATCTATTTTGCAAGGTGGGATATACCACTTTGATAATAAGCCTTTCATAGTTAAGACTTGGCATGAAGAGATGGAGTTTATGTGTGAGGAGTTGTACACAGTACTAATTTGGGTGAAACTTCCTGGACTGGATATTAAATATTGGGGGCCTAAAGGACTGAGCAATATTTGGAAGCCTAATTGGGAAGCCGCTAATGGTGGATAGGAAATTGAGCGGAAAATAGGTCTAAACTTTGCTCGATTACTGATTGAAGTTGAAGTAGATACTGAGTTGCCAGATATGGTGTATTTCAAGAATGAGAAAGGTCTGCTCATTGAACAAAAAATCTAATATGATTGGAAACCTATGTTGTGTAAGCACTATAAAAAGTATGGACACTCTGAAACAAAATGTAGGAAGAAGAATGTTACAATGAAAAAAGTGTAGAAAGGGGAGGCAGCACCCCAGATATGCCTGATGTGGACAAATGAGAATTATCAAAGGGGAAGAATGAAATGCAAATGGTTGCTAATCCTGAGGGTATTAGTGACCATTGTCCATTGAAATTGGCTAAGGAGGGAAGACCCAACATGCCAAAACGAGCTTTCAAATTTTGTAATGTTTGGGCCAAACATCCAAAGTTTATGGATATTGTGCAACGAGGATGGAAAATTCAAGGTGAAGGGTGCAAGATGTTCCAAGTAGTAAAAAGCCTTAAGGGTTTAAAAAAGAGTTTCCAAGAGCTTAATAGAGAGCATTTTCGAAATATACTCACTGAGCAGAGGAGGATAGGATGGCATTGGCAGAAGTACAAAAATGGTTGCACCAAAATCCATCTGATATAGCACTTCAGGAACAAGAGAAACAGAAGTGTCAGCGATTCAGGAAATCCTCATATTTGGCTGAAGCTTTTCTGCAACAGAGAAGCAAAGCAAATTGGATAAAGTTGGGGGATGATAATACAAGGTATTTTTATTCCATCATAAATCATAAAAGGCTACAACTAGCTACTAACCAAATCAGAGATAAGGAAGGAAAAATGCAAACAGAGAACACAAGTATTGCGAAGATGTTTGTTGAATACTATGAGGAGTTGTTGGGGAAAAAGGAGAGGTATAGAATCAAAGTTTTTTGTAGTTTTTTAAAGAATGGACACATGCTCACAATTCCACAACAATTGGAGTTGATCAGGTCATATGTAGAAAAGAAGGTCAAGCAAGCTATGTTTAGTATTGATGTGAACAAGAGCCTTGGTCCGAATGGGTATGGGAGTGGTTTCTTCAGAGATGATTGGAGTGTGGTAGGGGAAGGTGTGATTCAGGCAGTTTTAGAGTTCCTAGAGAGTGGTAAATTGTTGAGACAAATCAATGCAACGATCATAGCCCTGATTCCCAAGATAGCAGTTCCAGAGTATGCGAGCCAATTCAGGCCAATCTCATGTTGTAATGTGATTTATAGGTGTGTTTCTAAAGTACTGTGTTCAAGACTAAAAAAGGTGCTCCCTATTTTGATTAGTGAAACACAAGCAGCTTTTGTGGAAGGTAGATCCCTGATACACAATGTTTTAATCTGTCATGATCTACTTCGACATTATAATAGGAAGACCTCTGCTATATGTCTTATGAATATTGATCTTAGGAAGGCTTATGACATAGTGAGTTGGGATTTTATAAAGGAAGCATTGAGAGGTTTTGGATTTCCTGAAACCTTCACTAGAATGGTAATGGTATGTGTTACAACTACAAAATTCTCTGTAAAGGTGAATAGTGAAGGACATGGATACTTTGAAGGACAGAGGGGCCTCAGGCAGGGGGACCCCATATCTCCTCTTTTGTTTGTTATCGTTATAGAGTATCTGTCAAGAGTGCTAAATAAAATGAGCACGCTGCCCGACTTCCAATTTCATTCAATGTGTAAAAGGAATAAACTAACTCATTTAATCTTTGCAGATGATCTTATGATTTTCTGTAAAGGAAATTTGAGTTCAGTCTCGAGAGTTATGGAGACACTTCATCATTTTAGTGAGGTAACAAGATTGGTGGCAAATTTGGACAAATCTAACATTTTCATAGTTGGAGTGGAAGATGCTGTAAAACAAATCATTCTTGTTAAAACTGGTTTCTCACTGGGCTGCTTACCAATCAAGTATTTGGGACTACCACTCACTTCAAAGAAATGGAACAAAATGGATTGTCAGCAAATGGTGGATAAAATTACAAACAGAATTAAAGAAGCCTACTCTAAACACCTCTCTTATGCTTGAAGATTACAAGTTATAATGGATGTGTTGTTCTCTATGTATAACTTCTGGGGGGCAATGTTCGTACTGCCCCAGAGTGTTCTGAAAGAAATTGACGGGAAATGTAGATTTTTTTATGGGGAGCTATGGAAGGCAAAAGGAAAGTAACATTAGTCAAGTGGTCCAAAGTATGTATGCCAAAGAAGTATGGAGGCCTAACTATCAAGGGATGTTGCAATTGGAATATAGCATTAGTGGGGAAATTATTATGGCAGCTAGCAAGCAACAAGGATATTCTGTGGGTCAAATGAGTAAATGGAGTTTATATGAAATCGAATGGAAACATATGGGATCACTGTCCACCAGCTGATTGTAGCTGGTATTGGAAGAAACTAAACTCTTTGAAGGTTCAAATGGCATGTTGGTATCAAAGAGGGAGGTACACACTCTCACCAACAGGGGACTATTCTGTTTCGCAGAGCTACCAAGCTATACTGGGAGAGCTGCCTAAGATGAAGGAAGTTGATCTAGTGTGGAGTTCAATCTTGATGCCCAAACAAAGGATTATAATATGGTTGGCTTACCAAGAGAGATTGCTTACGAAGGAAAGATTAATGCGGTTAAACATTTCCATTGACACTACTAAGTGTTGTTTATGTGACAAGGATAAATAAGAGACACAATTGCACCTGTTCAAAGAGTGTGGCTGGATAACAGAAATACGACACAGATTAAGTAGTGGTTAGGGATAACAATACAATGTGCAAGGGTTTGTAACACACTCCAATGGATCAAGAAAAGAAGGTGGAAGTAGTTCCAAAAGGAGATAGTAGCAGCAGTGTGGGGGGCAATGATTTACTACACTTGGCAAACAAGGAATAAGAAAAAATTTCAACAAACAAATATATGACCTGAGGTTGTCATCACACAAATACGGAGGGAAATATGCCAAAGAATTTACATTCTGAGAGACACAAAGAGAGCTCATAGATGTCAGGTTTTTATTTCAAAGATTTGTAATTAGATATATGTTTTTTTCCTGAGACCTAGTGATTTGAGGCACCCTTCCTAGAAGGTGGCTGAAAACACTAGGGGCTCTTTAGGTTGTAAATATTCGTGGTGGTATGGTAATATTTCACATTTTATTACCCAAAAAAAAGGTCATGGTCGAGAAATTACCAAAAAAAAGAGTAATCTTGAAGAGTAATAATTATGTTTGACTAATTAATTTATTTTTAAAAAAATTAATACTAGATTAACAAGTTATGCTTAATCGAGCTTTTAAAATGTGTATAGGAAGAAGTTAGTATTGTTTTCAACTTTTGAAAACATAACTTTTGATAAAGCTTAAAAATACTACTTACTTTTTATTAAAAGTTTGATCAAACACTTTAACTCTTTAATAACTATTTTTTTTATAAAATAAATAAAAAAAGATATTTTTAACTTTCCAAAAACTTAGCCATATAAATTATAAATCCCTGATATCAAAATGAATTCAATTGACAAATAACTACTTCTTGGACTGCTTATTAAGTGCTACTCGTCATTTCAAAATTATTCAAAATTACTGAATTTGTCCGCGCTTCCCGCGAAGTGAATAGTCGTTTTATAAATTTGTTATTAATTAAAAATTTAAAACTTATTTTTACTATTATAGTTATTTTAAAGATTTTTTAATATTATTGATGAAAATTTATCATTTTGCTAATTCCTTTTTACTTCAAAGAGGTAAAGTAAAAATTTAAATTTGATTAATTTTGAGCTTTAGTCTTTTATGTTATTGAATTCTAAATTAGTTATGTGTATTTATTCAATGAAATTTTAGAGATCAAAGTTATTTGATTGACTGAACACACTACTCTGTCCCTACTTTCACAGAAACAAAGAATATAGAATGGACAGGAGTATTGATCAATAACAATAATAATAATGTCATGAAAAAATATATAATCATATATATAAAGCTAGATAAAAAAAAGAAGTGATGTGGCACCTCTCAATGGCCAAGGATCTTATTTATCTTTTTTTTTTGTGGCTTTTTGACATTTTTTCTAATTATTCTCAATTATTTTATTTTATAAAATCATCTTCTAAATTCATACCTCTTCAATTACATAAATTCAAATCTTAATTATTTAGCAATATATATAACTCCTAACCTTTCATATTCACAACCTTCATATTATTTAATATATAAATTTATAACTCCTTAAAATGACACTTATAAAAACTTATCTTGAGACATGTATGATGATTATTTCATTTTCATTTTTCTTATTCTTCATCTTTTGTTTCTTTGGTTGGTCATTTTTTTTATCTTCTTTGATCTTATTTTGCAGGAGAGATATGTATAATGAAGAATGTTTTACATAGTTGAATTTTACGAGGTAAAATGTTATAATTATCACTTTTTTCTATTGTAATTATATATTTAATATTATTTTTTTGGATTCTAGATGATACAAAACATGAGCTTTTTTTAAGAAAATGATGTGATTTTTTTCTCTTTTGCATCTCTTTGTGGTTTCTTAGATTCTTTTTTTTTTTTTTACTTATTTTTGTAGTTTCTAAAGAATCTGATTATTTTTACTCTCTTCTTCTCTTTGTAGGTTTTGAAGAATTGATTATGTTGTGTTAAGAGCATGATCCTTCTTTCCTCTTCAACTCATAATTGAATATTCTTTAAAGTTTTTACTTGATTAGTTAACTTTATATTTATGTATTTTGTTGTTGTTGTTGTTGTTGTTGTTGTTGTTGTTGTTGTTGTGTTGTTGTGTTATTGTAAGGTTAACTTATCATGTTTTCAAGTCAAGATATTTTGAAAAAAAAAGAAGTAGAAAAGGGAGTTAACATACATATACATGCATGCTACTCAAGAAAGTATGTGCATAATTTTATAGTTATTTTGTGGCGGATCTATGAAGGGTTGTGGGGTGCCACGCCACCCCCGAACTTCGACGGAAACTCTATATATACATAGGTATATATATATATATTTATATAAATATAAAGTGTGCCACCCACAGAACAAAATTGGCTTGTGGTGCCACGGTAGGAGGACAACTTTAGAAGGTTGATGTTGCGGGTTCGAATCCCATTTGGCACCCACGGACTCTAAATCCTGGATCCACCACTATAGTTATGTGGATCAATTTTTATTAATGTAATGATAGAACATGAGAATGTAAAGTTGATTTGTAATTTTCAAGATACCGTTTAATTCATAGAAAATTTGATTATTAATATGTAACTTTGCAAATCTTCATATTTTGTTTTTTATTATTATTATTGGTAGAAATTTTCAAGTTTTGAGATTTTTAGAGATCACTATTATGATTTGTTGGGTCCGAACGCAAAATGTGAAAGTATTTGGTTATGATAAAAAATAATTTAGTAAAACTATTTGTCTCTCTCAATCTACTTACTTTACCAACATATAACTTATATTGAAGAAAAGTGATAATGACACTTTTTTTTTTGCCAAGAATCATATTTATCTTCTTTTTGTTCTCATTTTCTTGATAATTTTTTTTGTTTATATATTTCTTATTACTGTACAAAAATAAATATGTCAATTACTACTCCTTTATTTATTCATATTCTTTAATAGAAAATTTTAATTGCCTTTTATTTTTCTTACTTTCATGACATTTGATGATTATATAACTTCTAAATTATATTAATATAGTCATGTTCATAAAATTATTTGATATTTAATTATCTTTATTTCCCTACTTTCATGATTTTTAATGATCACAAATCCTAAATTATGTTAAAAGTCATGTTCATGATATCATTTAATATTTCATATTGTTATCTTATAATTAGAGGCATTATAAAATTTAATATATAAAAATAATAAAACTTAGATGTATACTAAAATTAGAGATCATATATATATATATATATATACTAAAAATAATTTATTTTTAACTCTTATTGGTTAAGAAAAAAATAAATTTTGTCATTTAGTTCTCCTAATAACAAATTTATGTTTAAAGTGTTAAAGAAAAGTCATATATATAATTAATCTTTTTTTGGATGAATTGCATATAAACATTTCTATTATTATTACGTAATAATTAAAAATGACCAACTCAAAAATTGTATCATATAAATAATTAAAAGAATATAATTGATACCTCAATGAAAAATATGGAAGAAGAACAAAAGAAAAAGATAAATCTAATATTATATGTTATTGCACTTTCCATCCAAACAAACTATATACATATATTTTATACAAAGTGTAAGCATATAATTTAATTTATTAGAAATGATGAACATTTATTTTCTAATCGGTTAAGGAAGAGAGTGGATGTTTCACTTTTCAGGTTTTATTGAAATAATAAAGCAAGACTAATGTGGAATTAATATATAGTACACAAATTAATAAATAAAAAGGGAAAAACTAAACACAATAGCGATAAAAGCCAAAAACAGGAGAAGAGATATAAATAACATCAATATATATTATAAAAAAATTGACATTTTTTCTAATCTTTTTCAATTATTTTATTTTATAAAATCATCTTCTTAATTCATACTCTTCAATTACATAAATTTAAATCTTAATTAATTTAGTAATGTCTATAAATCCTAACCTTTCATATTCATAACCTTCAAATATTTAATATACAAATTTATAACTCCTTAAAATGACACTTATAAAAATCTATTTTGAGACATGTATAATAATTACCACAATAATATTGTAATAATAGGAACAATTGTATTAGTGTTGTAAAAAATTATTCAACTCTTGATACTTTTTCTACATCTTTGTCGTTGAATACACGTATTCTTTTTTAAAAAATATTTCTTCTCACTACTGATAATCTCTATACGATAAATTATGTGATTAATTTTATTTTATTTTTATTGTAAAAGTAAAACCTCAACGACAGTGTTTCACTATAGCAACTTAATTCTCTCTTCCCAATGCATACTATAAGAATGAAAATTTGAATATATTTTTTTAATATTAATGGATCTTATGTGACACAAATATGCAGTAAATGAATGCAGTACGAGCATCAATCATCGAAAAAAATTCTCTAACTTTTGAATCTCGGGCATAAATATGTTCGAATGTAATTCAAGTATTTTTTTTCTCACATGATTTAGCACAAATATATTTTGATTTGTTTATTTTTTATTATAGAGTCATTTATACAAAAAAAAGAAAAAGAAAAAAAAGGTCATGTAATTTATGATCAAGTAAATTTAGTATTGTTGGTTGAACTAATAATATTACTATAAGAATCATTGAATTTAGTATGAAACTATGATAATTAGATTGTTACTTAACTGAAGCTTTTCATATCAATTTTTATATTTTCATTTTTTTATCAGCAATTTTAAATTGAAAATGCAGCATGAGATTTTTTAACAACTTTTCTGAATAGATAATATCAGAATTGTAACTTAATTTGTATTTATATCTTTTATTTTATCATTTATTAATTATTTTAAAATATATTTAATATCTTTTTATATCCACGCAAAGCGCGGACAAGTACACTATTGTTAGTAGTGTATTAATATGAGAGAGATATCTTTTAGCAAAAGAAATAATTTAAAAATTCAGAAAGGCAAATAAAATTCTGTTAAAAAAAAAAGGAATTCTTATGAAGTCATAATCATTAGTTCATACGAATGAACAAATAAAAGAAAATATAAAGAATAAAAAAAAGAGTAATTTGAGGAAATAATATAACACTAATAATGAGATTTGAAGGATGGAAGTAAAAGAAATTAATAGCATTGATGATGAATGGAATTAAATATGGTCATCTTTGATATTTTTTATTTTTTTTAAAATTCAGTGTTTTGATTTATTTTTTTAAAATCTTCAATAAATAAAATAAAATTTGAGGCATAATCTTTTTTGAAAGAATGACTTTATTTCTGAGAAATTATTTAATAAAAAATAAGAAAAATATCGAAAATATTGAATTTAAAATAAAATAAATTTCAATTAAAGACACAAAAAAATAAGACAAAGTAAAAGAAGAAAGAAATTAGTAGAATAAATAAGTTGAAAGAAATAATGTCAGCAATAAATTTTAATTAATTGAAGATAAATAAAAAAAAAATTAACTTTAAGTAAAGAAACATAAAAAAATAAGATGAAATTAAAAAAGAAGAAATTTGTAGAATACTTATTCTCTCCTAATTTGATATATATATATATATAAAGATCTTTTAGCAAAAGAAATGATCTAAAAATTCTAAAAGGCAAATAAAATTCTGTAAATTTTTTTTGCAATTTTTATGAAGTTATAGTAATAACCAAATAAAAAGAAAAAGACCTGATTTAAGAAAATAATATAAATAACATTAATGATGAGATTAAGGAAAGAAGTAAAAGAAATCAATAGTATCTATCTATAAATAATAGGAGGGGTGAAAGTGCTTACGTGTCAGCACCACAAAAACAGATTTTTAAAATAATTAAAATTAATTAAATGTAAAATGATTAACAATAAATTACTAATATATTTTTTAAAAATACTTTTAAATATGGTGATGTAACGTGTGTGTCATTCCCTTTTTTTTGTGGGAAGTTAACTCATTTTTAATTTAAATAATATTAATGTTAATATATAAGAAAAAAACTGACAATAGAAAAAAAAAGAAGAGAAGAACTACCATGTTCTTTAGGAGAGGTGACCGTGTCTACATGTCAACGCCATAATTATTCTTCAAATTTAATCGAAAAACCATTTAATTAAATTTTTTAAATGGATGAAATTTTTAAAATGAAAATTTTAAAGCGGTTACAAAACTTTTTACGTGAACTAAACAAAGGATAAACCAATTAATATCCCTTTAATGTTTTTGTTTAGTTAAATTAATTATTTTTTAAAATTAAATATTATGAAATTGTGTTTTGCAAAAAAAAAAAACCCATGATACATTTTAAATTCTGCTAAAACAAAATAAGCATTACAATTAGAATTTATGAATTATTAAATTATTAATTTTAAAATAAAAATAATCTAAAAAATAAATAAAAATTGCAATCACTAAAATTTTTTTGTGTTTTAACGTGTTTATTGGCTGGCTCTTTTTTTTTTTTTTAAAAAAAACAAATTTGAAATTTGATTTGAGTTTATTCTTATTGGTTGAGATAAATGTAGTTATTTAAAAATTCTATACCTGAAAGTTACTAGATGGTAAAGTTAGTAACCGCAAACATCTATCTATCTATAAAATAATAAAAGCATGAACAACTTTTTGGTTCATCCGGATAGATACTTTTTGTCAATGCTTCAGTAAACGAATTTGAAATTGAGAAAATTACTAATGTCATTTTTATAGTAACTTCATCAACAAAATTTCAATGAAAAAGCCAAAAAAATAGTTTATCCTATTGCCAAAGTTTTTCACTATTTACATCAATCTCAATAACACATATTACAATTATACAGGGAATTTGTTGGATTTCTTAAAGTGGCTATAAAACTATGAAGAAGGAGATCCAAGAAAAGGGTTGTAAGAGGTTGGGAGTTTATGACCTTTATTCAGTAAATTAGATCAACATTTTGTATTTGAAACTTTTCTAATTGCAATTATAAAGGAAAAAACATGGATGGCAATAGCAAACTTCTAAATGACTCTGAATTCTCACCAGCGATTGTTGGATGTGTTCTTAATTTGAGGCAGTAGATCATGCATTATCTGGTAAGATTTTCAACCCCCTCCACATTCTTCACATGAGTTTTGCCTGCATGCTATCTTCACATGAGTGTCAAATCTGTTTTCATTGTATGTATGCAGCATGCAAAAGTTTCTAAAGATTACAGTTATAGATTAGCTTTTCTCATAATAGTATTAGTATGATTATAGGTCCTCTGTTTGTCTGCGAATGCACTTAAAATAAGTCCATTCAAAAAGTTACTTACTCGGTCCTTTTATAAGGATGAACAAAAAAACTCATATATGAACATATTAAATGTCGAGATAAATATACCAATGTTATTTTTAATATGTATAGAGAAAAACATATATGTAGGGATAATCAGAAGCAAGACTTTTTATGAATTTAGTGATTAACTTTTGAATTTAGGTTATTGAGAATTTTAAAATTTGCTAATGAAATAACTTGATTTGCTAATAGTAGTTAACTAGGTGATTGTGTATGCATTATATATATATTGATTAATAAATATAGTAAACTGTTAGTTTGTGTTGATTTTTTTTTTTAAATAATGATTTTAAGTTTGTTTGTTTGTTTTTGTAGGCTTTGGTGTATGAATTTGCTGGATTTTAGTTTTAAATTTTTAGATATTGTTAAAGTTGTTATTACTACACATTTAAAATGTAGCATTTGTTTGATAATAATGATATCTTATAAATTTTTTGATAAAGTAATAACTACACAGGGGCGGAGCCACCTTGTCCCCAGGGTGTCCAATTGGACACCCTTCGTCGAAAAATTATTCAATATATACACGTAAAGTTTTGACTTATATATGATATTTTGGATGTGTTAAAATAACAAAGTAACCTGTAGTGGAGATGGTTAGAGTTGTCGCTTGCCCACTCGCTGCCCCAGCTCGATTCCCTGCATGAGCGTTTCCATTTTTCTGTAGTTATTTTGTCTTCTTGAAGTTTGTAAGGAAATAAACATGCATAAGTTTAACATAAATATTCAGTAGCTTGGTGGTAAATAGTGTTTATGTTTGCCTTTAGTGACCCAAGTTCGAATCTCACCTCTAATAAGGATATTTTTTTCAATTAAAATTGAATTATTTCCTTATATTTTAATACATTTTTTCTTAAATTTTAATAAATTTTCCTTTTGGAATAAGGTTTTAATTGAAAAAAAAATCCTTAAATTTAATATCTTTTCCTTGTGGAATAAGATTTCCTTATATTTTAATACATTTTCCTTGTGGGATAAGATTTCCTTATATTTTAATACATTTTCCTTGTGGAATAAGATTTCCTTATATTTTAATACCTTTTCCTTTGTGGAATAAGATTTTCTTAAATTTTAATACATTTTTCTTTTGGAATAAGGTTTTCTTTCTATATACATAGGAGACCCATTTACCCAAATTATATCACAATATTATTAAAAATAGAATCTCTATAAATCATCATTTTTTAAAAAAAATTACTATTCAAAGTTTGGACCCCCTTTATAAAATTCCTGGCTACGCCACTGAGTCTACACATATTTAAAATTTAGCATTTGTTTGGTAATAATGATGTGCAAGTGATTATATTTTTTTTGTTGTATGCTTAGCACTATGATAGGACTTTTCTTAGTTATATTTTGTTTTAATCTAATTATTAAATTTTTTTATATCTTTATTATTTTAACAAGAAGATAATATGGATAGGCAGATAGTATTTATTATTCTAAAATAATAATATACGTTTAAATTAATATAAGGTGTAAGTAAATAAGAGTAAGAATTTAGATTTAAACAAATAGGATAGCTTCTGTCAAGATGATGTAAACTGCGGTTGTAAAATCCTACTCAGTACTCCCTCTTCCTGTTCCGTTATCTAGTATTAGTAGTTTTTTGTTGCTGAATCCATGTA